>NW_024104763.1:0-86234 GCF_003945595.2 Pipra filicauda
GGCCATCCTGAAAAGGTGCAAACATATACTAACAAATACTTATAGGATTGGGCTTTAGGCAACTCAGAAAAATCTACTTGCCAGTAATCTCCTGGTAACTGACCTATCTGTAATTTTCCCATCTGCACCTGCTTCCTGACTACTGGGTTATTCTTTATGCACATAGGACACATTACATTTACCCTTTTTGCCAATGTTAACATCTGGTTTGAGAGAACCTCATTTTTCAAAAATTTTACCAATGCTTCTGCACCCCAGTGGCACTTATTGTGTTCTGCTTCAAGCACTGCTTTCATTATTCTGACAGGTGGAATCACTTGTCCTATGGGGGAAATGTACCACCCTTTAACATTTTTCTTTGCATTTGTCATTTGAGCTAATTTCTCATCTTCCTGTGAATAATGTGGTTTTTCCTCCATATATGGTATTGCTGGATTATTTCGAACAGGCAAAAGAACCATCTGAGTCCATACTTCTCTTGCGGCTTGCTTAGCCGCTTGGTCAGCCTGTCGATTACCTCGAAATTCTCGTCCGGGATCTCTCTGATGTCCTTTTACATGCATTATTGCCACTGCTGAGGGCTTGTGTATTGCTTCTAGCAATTGTAAAATTTCTTCCCGATGTTTAATCGTTGTCCCTTGAGAAGTAAGAAGTCCTCTCTCTTTCCAGAGTGCTCCGTGAACATGAACTACCCCAAAAGCATATTTGGAGTCAGTCCATATGTTAACCCTCTTTCCTTGGCTTAATATTAAAGCTCTCACCAATGCCCATATTTCGGCCTTTTGTGCAGACGTACCTGGGGGTAGTGCATTTGCTTCTATCACTTCTTGTTCAGTGACCACTGCATACCCAGCATACCTGGTGCCGTTCTCCACAAAGCTAGATCCATCAGTGAACAATTCCCAGTCAGGATCTGCCAATGGCTCGTCCTTCAAGTCTCTTCTGCTCGCGTAGACTTGTTCAATGGTCTCTACACAGTCATGCTCCAGAATACCTTCTTCCTGTGTAGACCTAAGGAATTCTGCTGGGTTGAGATGGTTAGTGATTTTCAGTTCAACATCATCTTGTTCTCTCAACAAAGCTTGATACTGTAACATACGGCTAGATGAAAGCCAATGCCCCCCTTTTTGTTCCAAACTGCTATGACCATGTGGGGTACGTACACTACCATGTGTTTTCCCAGAGTCAATTTTCGTGCTTCTTGTATTAAAATAACCGTTGCTGCCACAGCTCTGAGACACCCTGGCCATCCCCCACTTACTGCGTCTAGCCGTTTGGAGAAATATCCAACAGGTCTTTTCCAGGATCCTAGACGCTGAGTGAGGACTCCTAAAGCCATTCGTTGTCTCTCGCAGACATAGAGCTGAAACTCCTTGGTTGGGTCCGGCAGTCCCAGGGCAGGTGCTTCCTGGAGGGCTCTCTTCAATTCCTGGAACGCTTTCTCTTGCTTCGTCCCCCAGGTCAGCTTGGGCTCCTTTGCTGCTTCATATAAGGGTCTGGCAATTAGTCCAAAGTTGGGAATCCACAGTCTGCACCATCCGACCATTCCTAAAAAAGATCTCAGTTCCTGATTATTTCGGGGCACAGGAATAGCACATATTGCTTGAACCCTATTTGTTCCTAAGCGTCGGGTTCCTTGGGAGATTTCACATCCTAGATAAATAACTTTCTGTTTTACTAGTTGTGCTTTTTCTTTTGAGACTCGGTAGCCTGCTTGTCCCAGCATGTTTAACAGTTCAATGGTTAATTGACGACAGAGTCCCTCGTTTTCAGTTCCCAAAAAGATGTCGTCTACATACTGAAGTATTATATATGAAAAAGGAGATTCTTTTACCTGTGTAGTCTTCCATTCCTCAAGCTCCTTTGCTAGCTGATTACCAAATATCGTAGGTGAACATTTGAATCCTTGTGGTAACCGAGTCCAAGTAAGTTGTCGCTTCCGTCCAGTCTCTGGGTTCTCCCATTCAAAGGCAAAGATTTTCCAGCTTTCCCGTGCCAGTGGTATGCAGAAGAAGGCATCCTTTAGATCAATCACTGTAAACCACTGAAATTTCTCAGAAACAGATGTTAACAAGGTGTAAGGGTTAGCTACAACCGGGTGGATGTCTTTTGTGATACGGTTTACTGCTCTCAAGTCTTGCACTAACCTATACTTACCATTCGGTTTTTTTAATTGGAAATATGGGGGTATTAAATTCTGACTCACATTCTTTTAGTATCCCTAAAATTAAAAACTGTGTGATCATTGGAGCTATTCCTTTTCTAGCTTCTAAACTAATTGGGTATTGTTTTACTCTAACGGGTTGTGCTCCCTCTTTTAATTCTATTCTAACTGGGGTAGCAGCTTTGGATTTTCCAGGGACCCCTGTTTCCCATACCCAAGGCACTACTGCTTGTTCTATTTCCTGAGGTACCTCTTCTTTTTCTACTTCATTCACAACAAAAATTTTTGCTAAGTTCTCCTCCGGAATTTCCAATTTAACTCTCCCTTCTTTAAATATAATTTTAGCTTGCAAGGCTGAAAGCAAATCTCTTCCTAGTAAACATTCAGGACTGTTAGGCATATACAAAAACTGGTGGTCTAATTCTTTTCCTCTAAATTTGATATCTAAGGGTCGCAGAAACGCTTTTTCTTCTACCTGTCCAGAAACTCCTACCACCCATGCAGTTGAATCGCTTAGTGGCCCCATCAGTTTATTCATTGCCGAAAAACTAGCTCCAGTGTCTATCCTAAATTCCGTCGGCTTCCCCTCTACTTCCAAAACAACCTTTAAGTCTGAATCTAGCCGACTCTGTCTTCCGTAATTCCCTAACATAAATGCTTGGGCGACACCTTGTGGCGTGCCCATACCAGCAGGGTTTTGCGGATTTGCAAGGCTCTGAGGATTCCATGGGTTCAATCCATTTCCAGCATTCAAAGGGCATTCATTTTTCCAATGTCCTTGTCCTTTACAAAGAGCACACTGATTTAGTCCTATTCTACCACGTCCTCCCCCATATTGATTCCCAAATCCCAATTGATTATTAAATCCTCTACCCATTCCTCCCCTTCCCCTATTACCACGACCTCTTCCTCTATGGCTACCGGCCCCATTGTTCTCTCTTGGAGCTTGCAGGAGTGCTAACAAGCTTGTCTGCTGCTTCTTAGTAGTTTCCCTTTCTCTATTATTGTACACTTTCCATGCCACTTCCAATAATTTTTCCAAATTCCTCGTCTCCGCACCCTCCAACTTCTGAAATTTCTTTCTAATGTCTTCTTGTGCTTGTCCCATAAAAATCAATGCTAATTGCAATTTCCCTGATTCAGCTTCAACATCCAAATCTGTATATTTCCGAGCTGTCTCTTTTAACCTCTCCAAAAAGGCTGAAGGGGATTCCCCCTTATCTTGCCTTACTGAATATAATTTTGACCAGTTCAGCGTTTTCGGTATCCCCTTTTGTACTCCCTCCACCAATAATTCTTGATAAACTTTTAACCTTCTATAATCTTTGTCCACCTCCGGATCCCATTCGGGATCCTCCCGCGGTACAAAATCATTCACATTTCCCCGCACTCCCTTGGGCAAAGTTTTTATTCTTTCTTTCGCTTTTTCTACCATCACCTTTAATACCATTTCCTTTTCTGTCGAGTCCAAAATTGTATCTAACAATACTTGCAAGTCATTCCAGTCTGGGTTTTGAGTTTTTATAACCATTTTTATAATACGAGCCACCCGCTCCGGTTTTCTCTATATGTTCCAGCAGACTGTTTCCAAATTAATAAATCACTAGGTGAAAAAGGAACTTTTACCATGACTTTCTTTCCGTCTGCTCCAATTGCCTCCCGCAAAGGGGCCATCAATCTAGGGGGTGAGAGCGACCCGTCTGCCTCCCTTCCCCCTCCCCGTCTCCTTTCTCTACTCCCCTTTCTTTTCGCCCCTTTCGAGTCCGTTCTGCTAGCGGAGTTCTATCAACATAATATCCTCGTTCTTTCATTTCTTCCTCATCCGAGGACGATTCTAACGGGGGCATGGAGGGTGACCGTGCCTTCTCACGTGAAGGGAGACTATCTCTCGAGGGCGCACTTGGAGTTCTACCGGGGGAGACTAACAAAGACACATCCTCCTCTGGTTCTGAAAACCGTATTTTCCGCTCATATTTATCATCCAATCCTTTCAATATCATTATACTCCGCTCTTGACATTCTTTACATTTATCATCCTCCAGTTTCAGTTCTTTCAACACTAAAATACCACATTCTTTTTGCCACTCAGTGTTATGTTCTAAATAATAAAACAAGTCCAGATACGGTATTTCATCCCACTTCTCATTCTCTCGTAAATATCGCATCAAAGGGGTTATAATTTCCAAAGTCAATGAACCATTTCTAGGCCACTGCATTCCTTCTGTCTCATACTGAGGCCATACATTATTACAGTAATCAATCAATTGTTTCTTGTTTAACTCTTGTCCAAAATTTCCCTCCTTCCAATGTTTTAACAAGCAACCAAGCGGAGAATCGCTAGGGATATCTTTTTCTGCACAAGATAATGCTCTAAAAGTTTTAAACGGCATCATACCGGCTCACACATACACCGTAATGTGAATTCCTCAAATTCACAATACACCACAATGTGAATTCCTCAAATTCACAATACCACAATCATACAAAACAATACGTTTAACGACCAGCACGACAACACAACAACATAAACCAAGTACATATTCCAATACCAAAACCAAAACCAACTCGCCAATTCTCCCTCTGAGTGGCGAGTGCTGGTACAGCGCGGCTTTCGCTACGTCTTACGACCAGCGCCTAGGCTTCCCAACCGAGGTACCTTTAGCCCAACCTAGCGGGTAACTACGGTCCCGTCTTATAGGCAGGCTCCCAACCAACAAACCTAAAAGAATAAAGCACCTCCGGGCTTACCTGGATGGGTTGTCCGGCGGGCGCGGGGTCGGGCACGGGTCGATGTCTCCCCAGAAATCACCTGGTTGCCGGCGTGGAGTAGATCAGCGCGTGAGCCGCCCCAGCTACCCCCGGAGTCCCCAGTCTGGGTCGCCAGAAAACTGTTGCCCGTAACCAAAAGAAACACAAACCAACAGAGTGCCGGTTTATGCGGTGCTTTATTCGGGGCCCCGGGAACCTGAGGACTAGCGTCCAAAGTCAGGATTCCGAAGACCCTCATTTTCAGTTCAGCTTTTATACACAAACAAGTTTATGTGCAGTTTCCACGGCAAACCAGTTACAGTTTCCACAGCAAACCAGGTGCAGTTACAAACAAGCTCATACTTCATACTGATAACAATTAATAATCATCTACTCCAATCATAAATCTGCTTAAGTTGTCTTATCCCTAGAAACTGTTTAACAGACCTTAACCACATCCTAGGTAACAAATCGTTGCATACATGCCTGACTAGATCCTTTGATTATGGTTTCCACTTCACACACAAACAAAGTTGCTTTCTAGGCCTACTCTTCTACTAAGCCTTAGCCATTCTACTACTAATTTAAATTGCTGTGCAACAGAGGGATATATCTCCAGAGTTTATATGAGATTTAAATGTTGCACTTTCTTACAAGGGTTGGGCCCCTAAGGACACACACTCATTCATGTGCGCCTAGTACTAGGAGCTGTATGAAAATAGGCAGAGGTCTCTTCAGCACTTTAATGAAGCCCTCCATAGACTAATGATTTTGCGGAGGCTTCTAGGCCAGAAGAATCATCCAAACTGCACATCTTACACACTATGGAATTTCCCCCCCCCCCGCCCATGAACCCATAACTTGTGTAAAAATTTGTCTTTGCTGTAATTCATATAGGCCTGAAATTGCAGTTCTTAGGAAAGGAAGCATCTCAAATGTGAAGTTAAAAGGAGTTTTGGTGTCTAGCCTCTGTCTTTCTGCAGAAAGAGATTGATTAGGACCTCAGGTTTGCATGTCTTGGAGTTAACATACCTCCCCAGCCAAGGCAGTAGTTGTGTCTTCAGCTCAAATGGTCACAGAGCATGGGCTTAGAAAGGACTGGAGGGTCCACTCTAGCTGACATTTTAACAAGAGTTTAAGGACTTCATCTTTTGGCCCTAGATATCTTTTATCACTAGCATTAATTCCTTGAGTTTTAAATATCTTACCATTTTTGTGTATGCCTGAGAAGCACCATAAGCTCACACTTTTCCACATTTTTTTATAACATAGCTGTGCTGAGTGAACTAAGTCACAGAAAAGACTGAAATTCTTCTCTTGCACATTAAATATACTTCCATCTCTAACAGTTCACCATAACAGCCTATAGGCAAATCTGTTCTTCCTATTTCTATTCCTACATGCTGTCCTGCTTGTGAGTTATGACAACATTCAGTTAAATACTTTACACACTTATAACCGAAACACAATCCTTTATATAGCTTACACTGATTACACAGAACATAAAATAACAAGTGAAGGAGCATTTATATTTGAAAAGTTTCCTCTTGATCTAAATGCTAGGCAGTTTTGGGTTGTTACTCTGTGCACTATGTGGTCAGCGAAGAATGCAGTGTCAGCCCCATCTGGGCTTTCTTCAGGCGTAGTGGTTTAGGGAAATTACAAAGCAAAACTATTATGCACACGATTTTGTATTATTATTTAGTTGCCATGTGACTTGGGGTAGAAAATTAGTGCATCAACTACTTTTTTCCGATAAGTTGGCCTTATGCTTAGGCAGCAGTGAGCTAAGTGGGAGCACAGTTGAAAAAGATGGTGATAAGGGTGACAGGCACAGAAGCACGAGATATGGAGAAAGGCAAAAGCATTGAGATTGCTATGAAGTGTCTGTGAGGGGCGAAGCAGTAGGAAGAATGGAGAAAGTAGCTTGTTAGCGTGAAGGAACATAAGCTGCAGCCAGCAATATAGTGACACATCAGTATTTTTCAGTCAATCCTGATGAACCTACTGAAATTACTTTCAGTTCTGCTGTTTGAAAAGGCATCATCAAAACCCAGAGAAAAAAAAAAAAGGGTTTTGACCATAATGGTAGTTCTTTTCCAGATATCTTCTTTTTTTTTTTTTTTTTGAAGAAAACACAGAAGCGTCACTGACAGTCTCCCTGCTGTTAGCTCCCATGGCTTTGGATCACTTTCATGGCCTCCTACAGTGTTGTTCTTCTACAAACCACACAGTTAATGGGATGGAGAAACTAAAAACCTCCATGTGGGGAGGCTGGTCCATCCACAGCGCATTTGTCCCTCTTTGTGACAGTAGAGAAGTAATACCTCTGATAGCTCTTGAAGTCTGGTAGAAGAGAAAAATAAAAAAGAGCCTGACTGCCCAGATTTTTAACATGAATTATGATAAGATTAATGAAGTTAAAAATGGTGTCCACAGTGAGTATATTAAGCATAACAACGTTCAGTCTTTTGGTCAGGAACAGGTCAGTTAAAAACTCTTCTGGAGTGGGAGACCAGTATTGGGATTGCTGAGCTATCGTCCGTGAATAGCTCTACTATAATTCACGATCAAAGGTGAACAAAAGCTAAAAGCCAAGAACAACAAATCTTGCCAGCATATATCTATGATTGGGGTTTTTTTTAAACTTTAGTTGCATATATGTATAATGAATATTAAAAGCAAGCTGTGTTTTGAAACTGCTCTGTTTCAAGAACTCATGTGTGCAGAAATAGTTAACTCTCCATATGAACCATGGATTAATGTGTCAAAACTGTAGCATAACGGCATGCTCTTTTTTCATGGAGCATCTATTTGGTGTTCCAGAAATGACACGTATGATAACCAGAGAACACCAAACATGCAATGGCCCTTTATCATAGCACTGTACACAGGAACATCCACAATATAAGAAGGATATTAAGCTCTTAGAGAGCGTCCAAGGGAGGGCAAGGAAGATGGTGAAGGATCTTAAGGGGAAGCCTTAAGCGGCTGAGGTCGCTTGATCTATTCAGTCTGCAGAAGAGGAGGCTGAGGGGAGATCTTATTGCAGTCTACAACTTCCTCATCAGGGGAGAGGAGGGGCAGACACTGATCTCTTCTCTGTGGTGACCAGTGACAGGACCCGAGGGAATGGCCTGAAGTTGTGTCAGGGGAGGTTTAGGCTGGACATTAGTGAGAGCTTCTTCACCCAGAGTGTAGTTGAGTTCTGAACAGGCTTCTCAGGAAAGTAGTCACAGCATCAAATCTGACAGAGTTGAAGCATTTGGACAATACTCTCGGGCACATGGTGTGACCCTTGGGAATGGTGCAGGGCCAGAAGCTGGACTCGATGATTCTTGCGGGTCCCTTCCAACTCAGCATATTCTGTGATTCTGTGATCCTGTGATCCTGTGACCCTCAGGTACTTTATTATGTTATAATTGCTGGACTTAACTTGATTGATACAGCTCTATGGCAGAAGAAAATGTCCAAAGTTAGACCTAAGGACCTGACCCTGCACCTTTTGAGAGGGTGTGTGCAACACAACTGGAAAAAGGAACCAATGACCCAGGCAGGGCAGGTAGAGCTCCCAAAACCACCTATTCTTTAGTGCATTTCTAATGCCAGTGATACAGAGCCATATCATTCTGTTGTGTCAGAACGCAAATGTCCAGGAGCCGCCTTGCACTGTCCCAAGGTTTTTAACACTTCAAAGACTGAACAGTACTAATTCTCTTGCCTGGGTGTATATCCAAATGTTTATAGTGTATAACTGTTTTAAGTGAGACCATAAAAGGCATCTTTCAGCTCATTCACTTCAACAGAATTACTCTAAGCTTATAGTTGTGTGATTACAGGTCCTACTTAAGCAGCTATTCAGACCATAAGACTTAAAATTATATTGTCAAAAGAAGAACTTGCCAGAATGCTGCAGCAGTCCCTAATGGAATGCATCTCCTTCATAGCTGTGACAGCTGCAGCCAATGACCTGTTGTCATTGTGTTTAAAATCCTCTAAATACTTCCAGGAGTCTGAAAAACCAAACAAAAAAAATAGAATATAAAACTAAAGATTATGTAAATTTCTACTTATAGAGACAAATGAGCTTCTGAAAAGTTAAAATTTTTTATTGGGTTTGTATGGCTAAATTTTGATAGCAAGGGGATACAGGGGTGGCTTCTGTGAGAAGCTGCCAGAATCTTCCACCTTCCAGCCAATGCCAGCCTGCTCCAAGATGGACCCACTGCTGACCAAGTCTGAGCCCATCAGCAACAGTGGCAGTGCCTCTGGGATAACAGATTTAAGAAGGGGGGAAAAAGCTCTACACAACTTCAGTCAAAGAGAGGAGTGAGAACATGTGAGGAACAGCCCTGCAGACAGCAAAATTAGATTCCCCTGCAGCTCATGGTGAAGACCATGGCGAGTCAGCTGTGTCCCTGCAGCCCATGGAGGTCCACAGTGGAGCAGAGATCCATTGGCAAACCATGGAGGAACCGATGCCAGAGCACTGGATGCAGCTGAAGGAGGCTGTGAGCCTATAGGAAGACCATGCTGGAGGAGGCTCCTGGCAGGACCTGTGCCAGCTTGGAGAGAGGAGCAGACTTGCTGGCAGGCCCCCGTGGGGGCCTGTGGAAAGGATCCAACCTGGATAAGTTCAAGACTATCTCTCCAGAGAGAGGGACCCCACACTGGAGCGGGTGAAGAGTGAGAGCAGCCCTCCCTCTTCGGAGGAAGGAGCAGCAAAGACAACGTGTGATGAACACAGTCTCCACTCCCCATCACCCTGTGCCACTTGGCAGAAGGAAGTAGGGAAATTGGGAGTGAGGTTGAGCCTAGGAAGAAGGTCAGGGTGGGGGGAGGGTGGTTTTATGATTTGGTTTTGTTTCTAAAATACCTTGCTCTGATTAGATTGGTAGTAAATTCAAACTAATTACCCCAAGTCGAGTAAGTTTTGCTTATGATGATAATTGATGAGTGATCTCTCCCTGCCCTTATCTCAACCCACAAGCCTTTAATCATATTTTCTCCCCTCTCCCCAGCTGAAGAGGAAGGGTTCCTTTGGTAGGAACCTGGTGTCCAGCCAGGGTCAGTGCATTACAAATGTGCATATTTTTCTACCTTAGCATTTGACAGTTACACATTTGCATTTTTATGAATTCATCATATATACAACCAGAACAAATATGTTCTTTTGGAAGCTGAGACTTGTGTGAAAATTGGCCAGTAATAACAAACATGCATTTCACCTGTAATGATGATACATTTCCTCAGGACTGGAACAGAGTGACATGACAGTATTAGGGAAAATTTTTATAGAAGATCATACTTAAAATTATATATGGATTAACTGCAAATTTAAGTTATCGTTACTGTCACTGGAGAACTTATGTTGAAAATACTGCTGGTTTAAAACCAGAAGGAAACAAAGGATATGTTATAGCTAGAATGAGCAATTTTCACCTAATAAAAGAAATGTGTAGCTACTCACTTCATTGGATTTGCATTTTATTTGCACTTCAGAAGCTTTAAACTCCCTGTGGAGCAACACATCTGGGAAGCTTCTTGTTTGGGAGGTTAGACAAATGAAGAGGCTTTAATGTTTCGTGGCAGTCATGTTAAGGAGAATACTTTCAATAGCTCTACAGACAGATTATACATTTCAGGGCTGTTTTGTTTCATATTTTGAAGTATCATAGTTTAGGTCTTCCCCAGAGAAAAGCTCTGAAAATGCAGATTAGATGCCTCAGATGAAACAGTACAAATGAGAACAATTTGTATCAGTGGAGAAAATTATGACTATGTCCTCAGGTAAAATGCCTTATCTCTTCCATGGAATTCCTTTCACTGTTCCAGGATAATATTACTTCATTTGCATTATGGTCTGTGCTGTATGTGGAAAGTATGAAATAGGAGTTCTTTCCACGTGCACCACAAACTAGAAATTTTACTGCTTGTGTTCTTTAGAGTGTGAGCAAATTTGTTTTGAATTCAATTACCTGTGACATGAAAATGCTATTAAGAATATTAACCTTTAATAAAGTTGATCTCTCAAGTAATCCCTCTTGCAGAAGTGTATTTGCAACCATTTTAATCCTCTATTTATTTAGAAAATCAGATATTTTGAACAGTCACTGCACATCCTTAAGTCTTTCTGCTAAGCTAAGTATGCAGATAACTAAGTTAACATGCAAGGCTGTTATGAAAATCAAAAATTGTTTAAGGATTTCTTCAAAAGATGGTGTGTCTTGTTCAAACAGAGAAGTTTGGACTCCTCTCAGCACAAAAGCAACAGGCAGCACTTAAGATAAAGGATCAGAGGATTAGCAAGGATCAGAGGAAAATCGCAATAATGGTGTCACCAAGTTGTAGTAGACAGGAAGACAGGATTCAGGTCCTGATCATGACATTGAAATGTAGGTGTCTATATGTAGATCATACATAAATGTTGCCATTGATCAGTGAAGCTCTAGTCATACAGGCAGGTGTGAACTAGCTAGCCAACAAGTCACCAGGTGCCAGCTTCAGAGGGAGATGAATCCCTGTCAAGCACTTACAAAATATTACCTGATTCCTCCAGAATTTTCTTTTTTTAAGGTGTTAAGAGTCTGATATGTACAGGTCGCAAGCTGACATGAGCAAACTCTATTTGTATTAGAAAACTGCATTCATCTTTATTTCTCTCTGATATGGAGGTACAGAATGATCTTGTCTGTCACGTATTGAACAATTCTACCCTGCCAAATACAGTGGATATGTCTAAACTGAGTGTATATGTCTACTTCTGAGGCTGCTAATTAGCTTAAGCCAAAATCGTATCAGGACAACTGAATAAGTACAGACTCCAGATCCAGTGATAGGGAACAGTCCTTGGTGCTTTTTAATTTCCTAGTATGGATAAGGCTACTAAGTGTGATCATTCAGAAAAGCACGAATTTCCAGTCTGAGACATCTGCCTGTCCTAAGAATCAATGACTACTTTGCAACAAGGCTATCACATCTTTTATTCTTTATGTACATTCAGTGGTCTTCTCTTGTCCATGTTTCCTAGTGAGCAGAAAATGTCAGCCTTTAAATGTCATCAAATACTTAGTACAAACAAAGTTTTTGGTAGCATCCTCCAGCTGACTGGGAACAGTTGAACCCACTGAGGCTGAAGGTTAATGATTATGTTGCTGTGCATTAGTCACGGTCTGCAAAGTAAGGCATCTGGCCGTGAATTTGTTACTGGACTCTGACCAAAGGCCTTCTAGGGTAACCCAGCTGTTTTTTTGTCCTCCATTATCAAATCAAGTTAGAGACAAGATTAACCACATCGCATCTTACATGTCAGTGGCAGAGGGAAAGACTATGGTAGCCTAGTTTTAGACCCTTGCTTTCCTTCCCCTGTCTTGTTCCCTCCCCTCCACCTCCCCCTGCCCCCAAACATTTTGAAAGTATAGAGGTGGAAAGCCAACAAGGTATTGTGAATAAATTTGGCCATAAACATGTTCCAGAACATACAAATAATTTTAGAAAGTGGAAATTCTTGTTTAAAAAAGAGAGCATCCAAAGCACAATTTAAAATATTGCTTTATCAGCTTAAAATTGTCCTCATGAAGCCAAAGCAGTAGTAACGGAAAATCTGCCTTGAGCTATACACTGAGATTGTTTGTCGAGCTGATTTTCCTCAAGCCCATCACAATTCCACAAGTAGAGAGCTGCAGGCACTTTGTTCACATTACAAGAATTTAACCTTACTAGCGGTGGTGCAAGTTACATTTGCTTTACCTGCATTCAGCTGTTCCCAGGCTTTGTTGCACCTCAAGCAACAAATCCATTTGCGCACCCTTTATAAATGCCTTAAATTCTTGGGACACGCACACTAAGAGAATGGAATAGTTTTTAAATTGTGGAGCTTATTTCCTAGAGGTTCTGTTAATGTCAAAACTACCAGTGTATTTGAAAAAGATTAGGTATTATTTTGACAGATATCCATTGATAGATAGTAAACATGATGGTCTAGATTAAATTTTGGCTCAAAAGGTTCTGAACCAGATTTAGTGTCTGGATTTTAGTACAATGTGCCAGTGAAAAGATCACTCTGTACTTGCCAGGGTTTTGGTGTTCCCAGCAAAAATTACTGTCCTCTGTTGAAGTCAGCCTTTAGCCTGATGTTTTAAGGTCTGTCCTAGTTAGGACAGCTGAGACCAGTTCATCATGGTATGGGTGTAACCCAAAACTGTGTATTCTATAGCCTTCCATGCCATTTCCCAGAAGCTGTTGTCAATAGACTATTCGCACCCTCTGCCCATAGAGCCTGACTCCTCAGGCTATAAATTAGGTGTTAAGAGGCCTGTGAGATAGGAGGATGCTCTTGTCCTCACACCCTTTGTGGAATTCCCCACCCTGAGGGAAGTACTGAGCATTCCTGCCTGAACTGGAGGATATATAATCTTGGAGTCTCGGAACATTTTTAACCCACTCGTGGGATCCAGAGGAAGACTGCAGCTCATCGCTCTCAACCAGACTTAGACCACCACCCTATACTGGACTGCAATCACCACTTTTGACCAGACTGCAACAGCTCTCCCACCAGCAGGTTTTTCCCTCTCCCTTTACTTTGGACTCAAGCGGGGCCCAAGGAACATCACTTTGTTCATGCCCCAGGGTACTGGGTTATACATTTGGGTTTTGTGGGTTAAGACCAATTGTTTGTTTGTATGATTGTACTTACTGTATTATTTTAATAAATTGTTATTCTGATTTATAATCTCTCCTTTGAGTTGAGTTCATTTCCCCTGCTGGTTAACTCTTAAACCAGCACAAAGGTCATACTTACCATACTCCTTAAGCAAAACAACATTGACTCTGTCCACACACCCCTTTTCCTCACATTTCTAATGGTCCGGTAGTCCACTAGCACTGTAACAAAATTCTATTAAATCAGTATTTATTTGTATATTGTAATATAACAGAATATGTTTATTCATAGTATAAAGATAAGTAAGAGGAAAATGTTTGGAAGAATTCTGAGTCACATCTGATCAAGTTGCTTAACTTGGAACACACAGAGTAGCAGTTTTTTAAAAATAGTTTTGATGACTTGAAAGTTCAGGAAGTTAAAACTGTTCAGCTCACTATACTTGGTAACACAGCTTCTATGGTGTACCCCAAGGTCATGCACACACCATTTGCCTTTATTGCCATCACCCAAATTAATATTTCTAAAGTACAGCATGCATAGGAATAGCTGCAACTGCATTTGTGTGGCTCCTGCGAGGTACCTATGCATTATCTATCCTCCAGAACCCTGAGGAAGAACCGGTCCTTTATTTCTGTAACCTTCTAGCAAGGCTAGTCAAATGTCCACTTTTTCAAAAATGTATCCATACTTGCTTCTTGAAAACATCACTCACAGTCTGTTGTCATCTTATAAATTATGATCAGCTGGAGACTTCAAGAGCTCTTCTGGCACCAGCCTTAACTCCAGGATTATGTTATTTCACTGCTGATTATAAAAAACCAAAACAAAGACATAAACTGAACAGCTTTTGTCATTGATTTCATTATTGTAATCCCTACTCCAGCTGCTTTTGTAAAATAATGACTCATCACTAACTTATTGTAAAAGAACATGTACTTTCAGCACCAGCATGATTTTCACGGCAAGAACCTATTCATTCTGAATTGTTAGTATAATCTTCTGCACATTTTTACGATTACATTCTTATTCAGAAGGTTTTATGTTGCATCCTGGCAGCAGTAGTAATGAAGAAAGGCTAGAGATGTTTTCAAAATCCAGATTTTTATAGTGTGTTTGTGACTGATGCCACTCTGTTCTTGTGGAGTATATGTTTGGATTTATCCACTGCTGCTTTATTTATCTCAAAATAACCCAGTGTATAAGAAAATCTCAGAGGATTTTAAGTAATGTCCTGATCCTTTTTTATGTGACTTCCTCCTTTTCTGTTGTGTGGATGACTTACATATGTTAATACAGGATACCAGTTGTATTTTAAAATATACTTGAGAGATTTAGTCATTTAAGGCACAATAATTCTCAAAGAGCTATAAGAACGTAATAGGCATAAGTCACTGCTGAGAGAGGTGAACTGGGTTGAGAGGTCCCTTAGAAAATTTTGAAAATGTGATTTTTGCCTCTGATCTTTGCTATTATTCTAATCCCTTGTCACTCATTTTGACATTTGAGGTGAAATAGATCTTGCATGTCTCCATAGAGCAGTCATCTACATGTGAATGGTCAGAGAAATAGGTGCTTTTCAGTTTTTTTTCTTCTATTTTGGATCTCTACTATAAAATTCTATGAATTAAACCTTACAAATCATACCAATCCTTTTTTAATTATAAGGAGAAATAAGAGTGACTAGGTCAGTAGTTGACTAAAACTTTCATCCTTACATTCCACAACAGTTTCGAACTATATTCTATTCATAGGTCGTGTAAGATTTCATCAGATAGATATTACAAAAAAAATAAATTAAAAAAAATTCCAGAGATAAAGGACCAAACCAAATCCCATTCAAAGCAAGGCTGACTTCTGAGTTAGGCCTAGGTTCAATGATGAACCGGGCTGCTCAGAGATAAATCCAGATCAATTTTCTGGAGATTGCCCAGCCTATCCTTAAGAGTTTCACAGACAACACTTGAAGCTCAGCTGCCTCCTCGATCCTGTCCCCTTCCAATCGTGAGCACTTTTCTGATACACCTCCTTCAACCTCATTCTTCACAGTTGCCTAACTTTCTGCTAACTGGTGATGCTGCTGCAGGGCTGAATAGTCTCTATAGTCACTGTCCCCATAGAACAGAATCACAGAATGGTTTGGGTTGAAAGGGACATTGAAGATCACCTTGTTCCAATCCCCCTGCTGCAGGCAGTGACACCTTCTACTAGAGCAGGTTGCTCAAAGACCCATCCAACCTGGACTCGAACACTTCCATGAACAGAGCATCTACAACTTTGTCTCATTACCCTCACATTAAAGAAGGTGCAAGTTTTAAAAAAGACATGTTCAAGGGAACACAAGCACCTGAATCTCTCTGCTGATTCCTGCAATGCTTGAGAAATACAATCTTGCGAACCATTTTCTTTAAAATGTAGACAGAAAATATCGTATGTGGTAAGATATAATTGCCTGATTTCTACAAATACTTGGTTAGTATCTCTGTACTAGTACCTACTTATGCCAGTTAACATCTGGCCTTGTAACAAAAATTATATTCTGAGGAATAGCAGTTTTTCAATTGACATTGTAAAACCTTACTGACAGCTAAAGGTAAGTAGTTGTTGCACCATAGGGAAAACAAGTTTTATGAATCCATTAGGACTGGGATGGGACCAGGATGAAAATCCATATGATTTACATATAATTTTTCTTTTATTTGAGTGAAAATATTGAAAAATTAGGTTACTATAGTATATGGTAGAGAGAGGGTAGTATCTTTTCTTGTGTCTGAATGCATATATAATACTAAAGGAGGCTTCTGTTTCAGATCTTTTTCTACTTTCCAAAAATAAGAGAAGTCTTTAAATCCAATAAAAAACATTCTGCTGTAAACAGGTTTTGTAAAAATATTTTTTTCATTAATTTTATTTTTAAAACCAAGTATTTGAAACTAGAGACCTACTAGTCTCCCTAGTCTGAATATATTCACTGAATTAGTAGCCTGAACACTTCCAGGCCAAAGTGCACTTGTCACTTACTCAATGCAGAATTCAACTCCTCTGCCCCAGATGTCAGAAAGAGAAATCAATAAAGCTTACACCACTTGAAACAGACAAATCGTGAACAGGAGAACCATTCTCTGCCTGCTTAAGAAAAGGTCTCTTAAATATCTGAGGAGAAGGAAATACTGTGTGAGTAAGAGAAGTTTAAAAGAATTTCCTGGCTACTGTTTATACAAAAAATATAAAAATAATAGTTTATATTTTAACAAGCAAAATGTGAGACAGCCTGACATGTGGTGATGATGTTAAAGCCTGGACCTCTAATCCCAGAGTTGTGGTAGGGAAACCCTGAAATTGGAGTGTCTTTTTTATTCTTCCAACTCCAATAATTTACTCCTAAAGTTCATGTAGTCCAGTGATTGTTTGCATGAGTAGAAGTCTCCAAAGGCTTTACTTTCCATGCTGCAGTTTCACAATGTCTTTTGCAGGCTTGGTCTGGAAATTTGCAACACTCTGTTCATCCATGGTTTCATTGCTAACAGTGTGGTTTTCTGATGAACAGCTGTAAGTATCTAACAATTTGCAGAAGGGTTGTGTGTGCCTCTTGCACTGAATAAAGGCTATCTCTGTGCTACCTGCTTCTTTGCTGACTCTATATCTTTGTAAAATACTCTGTTGACAACTTTAGAGAGTGGTGCTTTTGGAAAGTCTGTAGCAGTTGACAGGCTGGATGGGCAGTGTAGCATTTCTTTTTCAGAAAGTATAATTTGCAGGAAATAGTCTAGAATTTCCAAAGTGACTAGAGCTAGAGAGATTTTAAGTGGTGTTTTTTTTTCTTTCTTTCTTCTACTTCTTATTTCTTTTTTCATTCTATCTCTATTTTTTTTTCATTTTTTTCCCCTTCTGTCCATCCTGTGAAGTCTAAAACTGGATTTGTTGTTAAAAAGGAACAACTCAGCCAGTGCTTAGAAAAAATTTGTTCGTCTTTCAAATTAGGTGCTCACAAATTCATGCTGCCCAAATCACATTTTACTTTTAATATACATGGTCAAAATCTTATAAGTGTCAAAGCTGATGAAGTGCTCATGGCATCAGTTCATTGGAGCTGAATACAGAAGACATGATGACAAGACTTGGCTCATTAAGAAAACAGAAACAAAATCTTTGCTGTCATTTGGCTAAGAACCACCAGTTGTGGTGCTGGATTTTGGGTTGTTTTCAGACAATTTCACTCACTGAAATAACTTGTGTAGGAATTGAACAGACTCACCACCTTCCACAGTGAGATTTCTGAACAGCCAAACTACTCCACGACTTCAGTACTTGTAAACACACTTACACTGGGGAGATGCAGGAGAAGGATGCCATGGCTTGACTCAGGGACCAATTTTTCAAAGAAAGACAAAGAACAGAAAAGGCAGTGCAAGGCAGGGAAAGGGAAGGCAAGGAAAGATAAAATCTTTATAGCTGTAGGTAAGAAAAAAATAAGAAAAAAAAGGCCTACCCACTTAAAACTAAAGCAGAATGCATTGTTTTCTAAATATAATGACTTTCCTCCCAATTTTATTCCCAAAGTTTTTAAAATTTACAACTTCCTCATGATTTTGAATGTTTATATTTGGCAACATTTGAAATCTAAAACTGACATAAGAAACATAATTCAAGATGAGATCGTAAAATATAACTACAACCATTTCAAAGTAAAACTTACTAAAAAATTATTATAAGAAATTCTTGTTTCAGAATTATCCAACTTCAGCATTCAGTCAATGTTTTCTCTGCTAATGTTGTATTTGACATGTTAAAAAGTCCTCAACTATTTAAGTCTGTTTCACTTGAATATATTTGTTGGTTATATACTTTTTAGTTGAGTTTCATTGATTAGTTATGGTTCCAGATTCTGCCTTTGGTTTCTTTTACAAAAATATATTGTATAAGTAAGATATATCAACATAAGCACTTTTATTCTAGATTCCTATCAAAAGACAACGATGTTCTCTATTTTCATCTCACCATGATTACTGGTATTCACTATGGTGCCGTCTTCTAATTCTTTATCAACTCACCCAGACTGATGATGTTTCCTTGAAAGCAGTGCTGAGCCATAATTTCATGGTACCCTAAAAAAAATTAATGAAAAAATAATCTTTTCCCTATTTTTTCTAATGCCAGATATCAAGATTAACTTAGAAAAATATAACTTTATGTATACTGTAAACATGGACAATATCAAAAGCATCTTGTCACTGAATGATATGGGCATAACTAATACACAAGAAAAGAATTATTAAATCTCTATTTCTTTCATACAATAGGACTGATAACTTTATGTTCCTTATCTAGCCTTGCTATTCCTAAGAATATTTCCTTCTGCTGAATCTAGAGTACCCTAATATGGTATTTAACCTCCATATTCATGATGTTTTTCATCAATATCTTTAGGTTTTTTACCAATTTTAAATTCTTTATCTCCCTGCTTGCATAAATTACTCTCAATTTCACTGTTTATTTTATCACTGGTGTTATATCTTCCTACTCAACTGAGCTTCTTTTGTAACAAAGTAAGTCTTCAAATATGAATGAAGAATTATGGAAGTGGAAGAGTAAATTATTTTGTCAAGTGTTTGTAAGACTTTCAGATTCCCAGTGATTATTTTAAATTTTATATACATAAATGTTTCCTTCCATTATATTAAGCTTATATTTGTTTTTACTTCAGGGAATTGAACTTTTTAAAATTTTAAGAAATTAGGATCTGAGGACATAAGACCTCAGAAAGAGGTTCACTCAACCACTTTCTCTCTTCTTGACTCTATACAAGCCTTTTAATTTTAGTGTTTTACATGGCAATGCTTAGATATTTGACTCAGGGACCAATTTTTCAAAGAAAGACAAAGAACAGAAAAGGCATATTTTGTATTTTCTTATACTAAACTACATTCGTTGGTTCATGAGCTATTAACAGATTTACCCACATATTTGTTATATGTGATATAATATAATATTAAGATACTTTTAATCCAAATGCCATTGAAAATTTTGCTACTTAAGAATTTCTCTTCTCTAGAGACTGCAATAACTATTTGCACTTGAATTTGTCATCTAGGCAAAATAATAAAAAGCAGCACTTATAAAAGGAATTTTCAATCTAAGATAAAACAGAAAAAAAAATATTCTGAGTAAAAACAATGAAATGGCCAATATCGTTTTCAACAACAATGCACGCAAAACATTGGGGCTGATGATGCCTTTTGAGTGCATCTTACTCTTTGAAAAAAATACAGAAGTCATGTACCATCCTTTCAGAAACAAAGCCCAGTATATACCAAGTAAGTAAGTAGTAACTAATTAAATGTATAATAAATATGTAACTTTTCCTGGCACTTAGGCAAACTAACTCAGGTTGGTTAACACCTACAATATTGACTTTAATCACCATCCAAAACAGTGGGCTGTACCTAAGCCGCCTGTGGAAAATCGTATATTGTTTTAATTAATGTTTTCATACGTAAAATGGGCGTGAGAAAGGTTGGGAAACTTGTTGAAGACCTGGGCCAAAACTGTGCCCAGGCTTGCCCCAGCAGGTTCACAGTGCAGGCAATCCTCTTCCACTGCCCAGGAGCACTCTTGCCTACTCTATCCTTATACAGAAAGAAAAATACAAACATTCAATGTCCTAAAAGTATGAATAGTATAATGTCAATATTGACTGAACATTGAATACTGTCACACACCAAGATGGAATTAATGAAGGGTAGAAGTGCTATATACAGTTATACAGTTATATGGTTACGGTCTGCTTTGGGAAGGGTGAGAGAGTTCACAGCATTAATGAAAGAAGGTAAGCAAAGAGTAAGTAGACCTAGACAAGAAGAGGGCATACTTTCCAACAATTCAACAAAATATGATGATTTTTAAAATTACTAGCTTCTGTTTGAAGTTGCCATTTTCTGTTCTAGTACTCTGTTGGGGCATCTGCATTTGTGCAAATACCATGCTGATAAATATATCTGTAACAATATGCCCAGCTCTTGGTCTCTTCTTACCTGACAGTGACTCTTCTTTGGGTTTTTCATTTGTCATTTAAATCCTCAGGCTTTTTCACTTTTGCTCTAGCAGTTTCCTCTGCTTCAGCCTCATTCATATTCATGTTCCACTGTCCAAGTTTAATGACAGTAGTAAAAGTGGCCTACAGTCCCTTCTCAGAGTCAGACCCTCTCATAATACAGTGGAGTTTGATCACTATTAAAAATGGGAAAACACCCTACAAATGGAGTTGGGAAGGACTTCAATTTATCTGATTGACTTCTTAGCCTTAAGGAAAGGTTAAGTGATACTTAAACATTTTGCAGCTGTTTGTCTAACCTGTATTTAGAAACTTCCACTCATGGAGATCTTGCAGGCTCCCCAGAGATGCTGGTTCTGTGTTAAATTAACTTTACCACTAAACAGTCTTTTCCCTCTTATATCTTACCTAAATGTCCTTTCCTGCAGCTTAAAATTGATTATTCTTTTTGCTATTCATCATAGGTATGGATGCACATTATTCCCCTCTCTGCAGGATTATTTCAGATACTTGAATACTATTTTCATTTCTCTCAAACTCTGGACTTAACAGCCTCAGTTCTTTCTTTTTTACTTATTGTTCATGCTTTCCAGACTTTTACTAATTTGCTTGCTTGTGGAAGAATTTCTTCTTACTAATAGATACCCAGTCACAGTAGTCCAGCTGTGGTTTTAAGAGCACTGAATAAAGAGGAAAGTATCAATCACAAAACTGATTGGTTGAATGTATTCATGAGTCATGATTCATGATTCATGAATCACGAATATATACTCATGAATCTATTTTTGTACACAAAATTAATTTCATATTCAGATTATGATTCCCTATAGCCCCCAGTTTCTTTTCTGGAGAGCAACCACCTGGCCTGAAGATAAAATATTGCAGAATGTGCTTTCTGCAGACTATTTCCTTTTTTGAAATACTTCACAAGTATGTGTGTTCTTCCTTCCATCATGGTGTAATCCACAACTTTAATACCAATGCCAGCAAAACTGTTTCTCAGTGCTCAAGACTCAATACAGTAGCAGTCAGCAGTAACAATGCTGACTTAAGAGATAGCTACATATAAGCGATATGTATTTCCATATCCCTATTGCATCAGAAGTGAGGGAATTCTCTTCCCAGCAAAAATAATCATCTGAATGAACAGAAGCTAACTCAAAATTAGTCCATAAAAGATGGAGCTTATATGCACAGGTGATCTTCTACAGTAAACTGTAACATTAACCGTTTTATGCAACCGTAACATCAACCACTTTATGCTCCTGTGATTATCATCATCATGGCCAGGCTTCGCAAACGAAGATTTGAGAAGGATTCTATCCACACTTGCTACAAGAACGCTGATGGTTAAAAAGAGACCAATGCGAGATAGACAAGTCTGGTTGCAAAAGACACAGCAGAATGTTTCCTTAGGCAATATTGTCAAGACACAGTTCTTTCTGCATTGTCTTTTCTCCTCAAGAATGATTCTGTGTGTGTTCTCAAAAGAGGCAGCAGTGTTTTCTATGTCTCCCGATTGGAGGCCAGAGTAGACCAATGATGATGATCAATATGACCAAAGCTGAGATATTGTTTAAGGGAGTCCTTGTATCTCCTCTTGGGGGCTCCTCTCTTGCAGCAGCCCGTGGCAAGTTCACCATAGAGCACGATCTTAGGGAGATGGTGGTCCTTCATCCTTCAGACGTGCCCTGCCCAGTGCAGCTGTGTTCTCAGTAATGTGGCGTCAACGCTTGTAACCACTGCCTGTTCAAGAACAGACGCATTAGTCATGTGATTATAATGTAATGTAATATGACATATTTTACTATGATTTTACAATATTGCATTTTATAATGTAATGTAGTAAGAAAAATAAGTTACTCTAAAAGATGTAATTAAATAAAGCATAATTGTATAAAGTATAATAAAATAATAATAGAATAATATTATAACATAATGTTATTATAATATAATATAATGCACAATCATATATATACAAACGTGGATATGTAATACTAATACCTTTGAACTCCTTAGCATCATTGGACAACAGGCTATATGGTAAGCTAAATATTTCAAGGATCCTGAGGCCAGCAGCACAGCTTGGTATAATTTGTACTATTAAATTGTTCTACCCTCCAGAACAGGGTGGTCACGTTCAGACTGCCTATTAGATATGTTTCTTGGCACATGCTTGCTCCTGAGTAATGCCTAGGAGCAGTATGGGAGATCCTTGATTGCCAGATATAACCACACCAGGGACCATTCTTATTAGTCACAGATGTGTCAATAAAGTTGCAAAATTAGACACTTCTCTCCCTCATCTCATGTTTTAGACAAGAGATTTAACCCATTCTCCTGGAATCAGATTTAAAGAGCAATGGCACCCTGTTTTAACTATTGCACCTCATATAATTTCCATTTTACAGAGTAGCCCAGTACCACTGCTCACAATTGAATTACCTGTTGAATGAATACATCACATGTTTTTATTTAATGTACTTTTAAAAGGTTGCTCTTACTCAGATGTTGATGCTAAGAGAAAGAAGCTTCTGCTGGAATACCATATTTTATATCCCCATTACAATCCTCATCACAGTCTTGATTATTATGACTGTCACACTCATTATGACCTACAATTACTCACAGCAGCAGTGCTACCATGTTTAAACACCTATGTCTTTGAGCATATTATAGTTGTGTTTATGTAACATACCTGAAATTTAAGGTCTCTAAATATGTGGGAAGAAATAATAGTCAGAGATAAAGAAAATAGCAGCAGAAACAACAAAATTGTGATAGAGTTTTAATGAATGTCTGCCATAGAAGACTAACTGCTAGCATATTGAGTGTTTAGTCAAAGGGATGATACTTCAACTACTTATTCTTCTAAACAAACCTAATGAACTGAATATTCACAGGGTCAGGACCCCTGCTTGCATTTTGTTACAACTGTCTGGACATCTATGAATTCCACAGTGTTCAGGTTTTTAGCAAATTTCTGTGACTTTCAACGTGTTGAGATATTTGTGGATGGCTGGACATGAAAGTAATCAGTTGTGCTAACTTCACTGAGAACCCTTGAATGCTGCCAAATTAAACTTTAGGCTGAACAGACAGTTGATAGAAGTAACTCAGTCAAAAAATTCTGTTTTAAAATTGTTCAGATTGTAGTTCTCTTCATTTGTTAAGTATTCACCTTCTTTGTTTCTGGTGCCAGAGAAAGCCACAAAACCTAGCTATCCTTCAAAGCACATGGAGAAAGAAGGTACTTAAAAACTGCAAAATTAATTTGGAATTCTTAAACCTTTTTTCAGTAAGACAATTATCATGATTGAGGGGTACTGCTCTTCTTGCTGGCATGTTTGTTGTAAAATAAGATTTATCCCTCCTTTAAGAGAATGTTAATGACATTTGTATTTTTCAGTATGTTCTCATTACTTTTATGAATCACCTTGAAGATTAGCAAAAGACAATACTTCTACTGTTTTCTGTTTGTAAATCTTTATGCCTGAATGACTTGCATGTGATCCTACATTGCAACCTACTGCAAAATCATATTGCTTAGGCTTAGAATAGATTTGATTCTGTAACTATCAGCAAAAAGTTTTGTATTTTGGCACTGAAAAAAGTCTGAACTTTTTTAATACTTTGATAACTCTAAAGATACAGTGACAAAGGGAAGCACTTAGGGTGGGATTTATGTCGTCTGATTTTAGGTGTCTTAAAGTTTAGCACTAAAGTCTAAGATAGTTGCTCCCTTTAAAATGATCAACAGGCATCTTAAAAGGACATTTATTCTGGCATGAATTAGGTATTTATTTTTAGGATAAATTGATCTGATTTGATATCCAGAGATGCCTATTGCATTAAAGGACTATAAAGAGATACAGAGTACATTTAGCTTGGACTTGGGGTTCATTTTTTTTAATGTCTGGGCTGATGAATCCCTCACCTAGTACCAGTCAGAATGCTTTTGTACCTCATAGGTCAATATCTGAGCAATAAACCAATAGGACATGTAGGAGATGCTTCTTATTCTTGCAAAAAACTGGGAGTAATGGTTCTAGAAAATACTTTTGCCGTCTTACAGATGTACTTTCACTCTTCTCAGATTCACTCTTTATATATAGTCAGATGAAGCCATAAGCATTAAAAGACAGTGTTTTTATGACCAAACCTCATTCAATATGCTTTTTTTTAGTCTTTTTATTCCACAAACATCTCATTCTCAACCTTAAATGAGCTACAATTTGTTATTAGCTTTTCACAGACACTTGAATCTTAAGTGAACTGAATTAAGGATCGTCAGGGTACAAAACACCAAAGCAGAAAATGCAGTTATGTCCCACTCCCTAGAGTTCACTTGGTTCCTATTTATATTGCCCATTTAACCTGCAAATCAGACTGAAGACTAGCAAACTAAAACATTTTTTTTAATTATGTGCTACAGTTTATTCTGTGCCTGAAGAAACGGCATGGGTATGAAGTTACTAGTAGCCTACTGCAAAGCAGGGTCCCTCTCTCTTTGGCACACCACAGGTCTTTCAGATTGACGGGCAGGGAAAACCTTTCTGAAATCTTACCTGATGTGACAGTCAATGGTGTGCATCGTTTAGTGTTTTCTGTACTCAATATGCTGTTAATTTTCTGATACAGAAGTTGTGCTGCTGTGTCACTAGGCCAACAAACAAGAAATCCGATAACCAGATTATTTTTGGTTTCATTCATTAATTTCACATAGCTAATGGAATAAATAATGTGCTGCTGTACTGCAAAAAAATTCCTCAAAGATGTCTATGATGTCAGAGACACGTAACAGTAATCTAATTAAACACACTGGTTGATCAAAACTGACTTGATGTAGCTCTTGGGTTTGCCAACTTCTGAACACTAGAAAGAACCCAGTAAATAGAAACAGAATAATCTTTCTAAATAGGATTTCCCCCATTGTATTTTTAATAATTCATCTACTTTTTAGTGGGATGGTGGCCAGGCTGTGCTGCGCTCGGACGGTGGCTGGGCTGCGTTCCGCTGTGCCTTTTGCAACCGGACGTGCCTGTCTCGCATTGGCCTCTTTAGCCACCAGCGCGCTTGTAGGAAATGTGGGTAGAATCCTTCCCAAATCTTCGTTCGCGAAGCCCAGCCATGATTACTTTTTAGTCCATTATCTCTCTTTCAAAAAATTTACCAAATGTATTTTTATGCAGATTGGTTTTTCAGTTTTTGCAGTTGCAGCCTTTATTGGCAAGGATTGGAAGCAGCAAGTAGATAGCCTGGAAGGTGTTCAGAGGCGCTGCAGAGAGCTCTGTGCCTTATGTCTTTCCTAATAACTATGTTTTAATGAAGTGGTGAGATGCATATGGACCTTTAAAGAGGTATTAAGAGAAAGGTCAGGTTGTCAGGCAAGCTGTGGTCCTTTTGCCCTCTTCTTCAAGCATAGAGTACGTATCTCATGGGCTGGGATTATTGCAAACTGTTACCTGGGAAAGATATGAACATGGACTGATTTTGGCATCAGCTGATTTGGATTTCTAAGTCACAGTTTAGGCCCATAATATTTCAAATTTCTTGTTTAAGGTCAGAGAGCTCGATGCTTTTACAGCTAAAACACATTTGTAGGAATGGACAAAAAATTTGTCAACAGTGTAATTAATTTACTTGCAATACAATGGGAACCAGGTGCTCTGTGAAATTTTTAACTAATTCTATCCTTACCTTGTAAGTGGACAGTAAACAACTGCAGTGTAAATAAGACTTGAGATAGGTTTCCTTCCATTCTATGCATTGCCAGAAGTGACATTTGTGCTTTTATATCCTGACAAGTGGATAACTGGTTTTAAAGACTAGACTTCTATAAAGAAGCAGACATCACTGTGAGCTATGAAACGCTGGGCTTGTGTTAATTCATTCATAACTTAGTGTGGAGAACTCTTAACAGCAGCAATGATGTACAAGAAAGGAAGTAGATAGCCTGAGTACTGCAAGTCACTGCCAGTCTGGGAAGAGGCATAAGTAGGCTTTTGAGATGAGCACATTTGATACATAAATTATTGAAAAATGTAAAATATTGCCAAGGAGAGGTAGGGAATGTGACTGAGTGGAAAGCATCTGAATTTTTTAAAAGCAAAGCAATAACACGTATAAGAATGTGAAAATTTTTCTCTAACAGTGCATTTAAGAACTGTAGTTGTGCTACTTTTAATGTTCCTTATAATTGATCAATTACATTAATAACAGATATATCTAGTATCATATAACACACATCTAGTTACATATAACACACATTAGTCCAGGTTTGCAGCATGTCATCTACTCATGTCTTTTTGGAGAATGAATTGCATTTACCATCACAAATTAAATACTGAAGTAAGATACCTGATATCAGAAAACACATCAAGAGCACTTGATGAGCTGAAGGCTGAGTGTCCACCATATGGATACCAAGCCCAACCTTCTTGTGATTCACTGATGCAGAGCAGCCCTCCCATACTTAATGTAAGGTTGTTGTTGAGGAACATGGTTTACATCTTTCTTATCTGTCATAGATAGAGCAGAATCAGCAAAAGGAAGGCTAGACTAAGGATACCTTGTTGCTAGGGTAGCCAATCTCATGAGAAATAGCTCTCATTTGTGGTTCATTACGTCTCAGGATTTGGCTGGATAACAATGCATACGAGTATGGCTTGCATTATGATTTTTCATTCAGTCTTAATCGACTCTTCAACAAATTTCTCTTGGCAAATCTATGTTTTCAGTTCTTCCACATATTGCCACCAAGAGAGATGATACACTAAACATTTTATTATCTGTGTGAGTAAATTTACTGGCTCAGAAGTTGACCGTTCTTCTGAGGTGTAGAAAAGCAGGGTGTTGGAGAAGGAGTGAAAAAAGAGTAAGGAAAGGACTAAAAATACTTAATGGGAGAAGCAGGGATGCAATTACAGTAGAAAAATAACCCTGGACAAGAAGACGTTCTTGTAAATTCTGTTTTTTTCTCATATTTTAATGACAATGTGAGATCCACTGCATGGACTTCTTTAATATAGGACTGATGCTTAAGTCAAAAGAATCCTTACTTTGGAAAAGAGCTTGCAACTGTCTGTTCATTGTAGGTACATGAAGAATGAATCTTCTGTTGCTGAACTAGAGCCAAAATTTAATATCTGCAGTGGAATATGTATCTAATTTCCCTGGTCTGTCTGGCTCACATACTGAGCTATTGGCCCAGGTAATTTAACATTCTGAAAGGGAAGCACATATGACACAAGCATAGCAGTCTTTGTTCTGATTTTAACCTTAGATTAGCATGCTATCCTCACAAAAATCTAAAAGGATATCATGCTTGGGAAACTCTGCATATATTCAGAAGGGTTCTCATTTTTTTAAAAAAACCCCTGTCATTGACCTTCCTCTTTTCCTAAGAACTCTCTGATTTCCTACATTGTATGAGCTCCCACTGCAGGTTTTAATTCATGTATCATATTTTACTTTTGACCTAAGCTGTGAAATATTAGAAAAGTATAATAAAGCCTTTTTGATGATTGTGGTTACTTCACAGCAGCTGCTTTTCTTAGGCTTTTGTGCTTAGTTACTTCTTTATCTGCTTTGACTTTTTTTGGTAAAGGTAATTCCTGTTTCCTAAGAGTATAGGAATTTTCCCTTGACAAAAAGTTTGTACTGCTTTAATGAAAATGTTTTTGCATATAATTTTCAGTTACACCAGTACAGATGCATTTTTTTTTTTTACTGTATTTTGACCACAGGATACTTTTTTCTTGGCCTTGTTTTCATGTGTTATGTCAATACAAAGATTTTCTTTTCAAAAATAGAAGGACTGAGGATGAACCCGTAAAACCAGTAAGAATGTATCTAATCACCTAAATAATCCTACTGAATTTTTAATATACATTTAGAGTCTTGTCTTTCACCAGGAATTTTTGTGGAAGTGAGAACATAAAATGGCTTCTTAAGTGTGTTAAAATGCATTGGGTGTGTTATTTCAGAAACGTAGCAAGCAACTCTTGTTGCACTGTAAGGAGGTTAGTTGGTCTTTTCAGTCCCTCATTATAAAAAATGAAAGGTCATAAGACAGTATGAGCTTTTAAACCACTGTACAGTCAAGGCCTTTCTCCCATGTGTGTTTTAGGAAGTTTCAGGATGTTTAATCCTGTGTAAAAAATATCTCTTAAACTCATATGGAGCCTATCAATAGGTTATACCAAATTTCCTATGGATTGTATGCCAGAAGAAGGAATTAAACTTGATGCAAAGTAGTATATATTTATGGGATTTTTGTGACTTTTATGCAAGTTTGTCACAAAAGGTTATAGCAGGAACTCTTAACTAACTTTATGTGGATTGGAAGCTATTAGATTAAGTAAACCATCTAGCAGCCATACTTGTAAAAGGTATTTTCTGCCTCACAGTCTCAATGCTGGTACAAGATTTATATACACAATAAGCAAAATTGGTAGCATTAACATATGGCTATAAACTCTTCTTGGCACCCATAATTGCAAAAAAGCTTAGGCAACTCAACTGAAGTGACTGAAAGTATGCACTGAAGAATTGTAACAGCTAAAATACCAGACACCACACTTTAAAAAGAAAAGCTTTCAGTAAAGAGTTGCTATTGCAAAATACTTAGAGCTGTTTATATTTCCCTGACCTATAAAGTGACAATAATAAATGACACACAGGGGATTTTTCTCTTATTCCTATAGTTTCTGGCAAACAAATAGCTATAATGACTTTTCCAGGACTATTTAAAAAAAATCTTGTTAAATAGTATTTACACTACAGCTGGTGTTCCTCTGTGTAAATGTTTTACTGTTTAAACAGCCTAATGCTCAATTCAGTTGTGAATCATACTGAGAATTAGAAGGGGAAAAGAAAACGTTAATGAAATCCTGATATTTAAAGGATTAAAGCCCAGCTCTTGCTGGGATTGTAAGAGAGTAGAGAGCTTCAGCATATAAATTTCCAAATCTTTTCTCATATGTTTCCTGCTGACAGAATACAACTGCATACTGTAATTAGACCAACATGAGAAAAAAAAAAAGACTACAAAACAAAACTGGAAAGAAACAGAAATTGTACTTACCTCTGGCAGAGGTACAGCTGAAGGGCAGGGGATGAGGGCAGGACAGTAGAATGATACTTTTGTACAATAGCAGGGACATTTTCAAAGAAATACCTGACAGCAAGGTTCCTAATCCCCATCTATATTGTGGAAAACCACTCCCAGTATCTGAGAATCTATAAAATTATTTCAGTTATCCAGAAGGCTAGCTGTAACAGATACATTTGACTTCAGGTTGTACTTTGGTTCAGGCTGATTAAGAAGCAGAAGACCTGTGATGAACCTGGAAGCTGGAATATGCCTGGCTTATTCCTGGATCTCTTGCATCTCCAGTCTCTGGGTGGATCATTATAAAATATGTTACATTACATCAAATTTATTGAAATCTCTCAAACTATAGTTTTACTTTGATAAAACATATTAACTGCTTCTCTCTTTTGAGTGAGGTGCATTCCACTTATCCGTGACACTAACTGAACGGAGAAGCTACACCGCAGGCCAGAAGCTACAAAATCCTCTTTCCTGAGACTGTGAGAGTATTCAAATTGGCTAGCGACTGGGACTCTGCAGATAGAAGTCTCTCAAGAAAACTAGCTGGATTCACAGCTTAAAGAGCAGCTAAGCTGCTTGTCTTCATTTGATGTTTGCAAAAAGCCTCAAAATACTTTCTTTTATTTCAGTCATGTCCAACTTTTAATCTTCAGCTCCCTTTTCCCAAAGGATTACAAGACAGATTCTCTACTCTGCTCTACTCTCTATAAATGAAACAATTACATCTTGCAGATCCTCTATGGGGATTTTCTGTGGAGGTGTGGTGTGTGACTAGGATTAGCATAACTGACTCTTATTCCTGTCTGTGCAGTCTCTGGTGCAGTAGTAGATTTGAGGGGGGTAGAAGAGTGGCAGGAAAATGATGTTCTCTGTCTATCCATCCCCATATGGCATCTGATTCCAATGGACCCATTGCCAGCTGTCACAAAATTAATGTTAAGTATATTTCATTTTAATTTGGATAAATAAGTCTGTATTTATTTTGAAAAAGCATAATTTATTTAGAAAACCTCAGTGAACTTACACATAAAATTAAGTATTATGATGTGAATAATTTCTGAATTATAGATACTATTAAAAAGTGACATCAACCTGTGTTTCTTCTGGATTCAAATGGGGGAAGATAAGAGAAAATTAAGGCCATATTCTTTAGGACACAGGTTTATAATCTGTTTTTTAAAACTACAATATTTTATTACTCTCTAGATTTTCCAGCTTGGTTTTCATCACGTCCTATACCATCCTTTATGCTAATGCTCTAGCAAAACCAACTCTTTACCAATCTAAACCAGAAGAGTTTTAGAAGCTCCTCGAAGAAATTCAGATATCTAAACTGAAATTTCCCCTTTTACCTTTCAGGAGGAGTGTTGCCTTGGTGATTACTTTTTCTCCCAGCCTACCTTGCGTGGTACATAAGCAGAGGATATATCTGAATAGGTATTCTTGGATTTACTAACAAATGCTGAGATATTTCAGTTCCCCAAGAGTCTTCTAATTCCTCTTTGGCTCCAAGAAATCCCTCTAGTTTGTCTGGAACGACTGATTTGCTCATTTCCTACTACAAAGGCAATTCCCTTAGAGATGGTTGAAAAGTTCTTGCAGTACTTTCTACCAAGACCTAAATAATGTAGTGTGGCACTGCCATTCATACAAGGTTCAGTCTCCCAGTATCTGTATGAGCATTAGAGGATTAGGTTTATAGCCTCTGTGGTATTTAGGAGCACAGGGCAGAGATAGACATGTTTTTGGGGGGTTTACAAATTCAGTGCAAAATCAGATGGGTTAATTTAAATCACTGCTTCAAACACTTGCTATATCCACATGTCATTTATGAAACAGTTTGATATAGCTGAAAGTGTCAGTCCATGAATTCCCATTCCAATATCTTCATTAATTTCTGATTAAAATCAAGGTGAGCTTTAAGGTGATTCCTGGCGTTAGCTATAACTGGGAAATCATCATTACAGGACTGTGAATTACTTAGAGTCAAATTTTTTTACTGATCATCTCAAAGTGAATTTCTAGTCTTGTTAACACTTACTCTAGATCTTTTGCATTAGATTATGTTAGTGAAAATGCAAGGTATTCCAAAACGCAACTCACAAAATCCTTGTCATGCTATTAGCACTCTAGAAACCACAAGTAATAAAACCTTGGGCCAGAGGGTTTTGTTTCTCCCTTTTACATATTGTCCTGTGCCCTTTCAATACTACTTGAACAAGCAGAAAATAGGATTTTTTTTTTAAATCTATTTATTTAGATTTCTAACTGGTTCATCAAATGTCATTATATGGTTCAAGAGAAGAACTGGAAAATTCTGAGAAGAGTTTTCTTAAGAGAAAAAAATATCAAAACCAGTTCTTCTGGTAGCTTTTGATAAGAAAGTTTCCACCAAAGCTGGGACAAAAGAGAGAAAGGACATCTATTCCCCAAGATGAGTTTCAGGTCACTAGCATGAAAAAGTATGGCACAGCAGGAGTTTAGAAACAGATCCAGTACAGTGCAAGACAGTTTATACTTTTGTGCACTGGCTGCTTTTTGATGGCCCTTATGTGGAGGGTGTGACTCTTTTTGTTTTAGAAAAGCCTTTGCTTTTTCTTGAGGTAAAATGCGTACATATGCATATGTATTTCATAAACCAGACTTTTGTCCAGTTCCACTCACAAAACTATAATATGACACTGGAGAAAGATGAATAACTTCTATCCAGAATTGCTCAGTTTTGATTATAACAGATATATTTTTATTTAATTAATTCAAAGCAAAGTAGAGGGCCAGGGCTGAACAGCAGAAAAACTTTCAGTCACTGAACCATTGTTTTTCTTACCTATTTTTTTTAAGAATGTCTCAGAACTGGTCTCATCAAATTTATCAGATTAAATTTATACAGTATTTTTTGAAACTAGTGTCTTCTATTAAAAAAAAGGAAACTTTTCATGTTCTTTGATGTGTAGGAAAGATTTTGGGACAGCTAAGTTTCTAATTATTTTTTTCTGGACATTCAATTTTAAAAGTGAAATATGAGGGTTTTTAAAGACCCTGGTTGTTTTTCATGAGAAATTTTCTTGCACTACAGTCTCTAGGTGTTTACTGTATGAATTATTACATAATTGAAAGTTAAATTTGCAAATTATTTGCTTGGCCTGATGAAGACTTATTAATACTCCCCAGTGCCAGAAGAAAAGTGGAACATGCACCTCACACGCAGTCCCAGAGAGTCCTCTGTGCAGCTCCTTCTGCTGATGGGAATCTGGCATATGCTCCTCCTGCACCTGCTGCTTTGCTATTGCTCAGGGGCATATTGTTGCTCTCACATCATCTGCTTCTGATCTGCTTTCAACATCTGCCAAAAACCCAAGGACACATGCAAGATTTTCTGTAGTGGAATGAAAGCAAGTATATTTTCTTTCATATGAAAAATGTGCCTCTGCAAAAGAATTATCAGGTACCATACACTGTGTTACCATAAACAGATACTTCTTGAGAGAACTTTGGTATCAGATTTGGACTGGCATCAAGGCCTTGTTAACTGGAGTTTTTCTGCTGGTCCTGATGGCTTCTGAATGAAGCCCCATCAAAGAGACTGGCATAAGTTCAATCAGTCTCTGATGAATAACAAAGGCATTTCCAAGGCAGTTGCTACCATTCACGTGCAGTCTTGTCTGAGTCAGGAGAGTAACTTCTCTGGAGACAAACCTGTGGAAAAGGAGAAAGGTAAGAGGCAGGAAAGCACAGTGTGGTAAAAGCTCAATCAATACAACTAAAATTTAAGAACCACCATATTGTTTTATCTTCACCAAAATTAAATGTAGTTGACACTAAGTGCTTTTTTTTTTGTTTCTTTTTTTTTTTTTTTTATAAGGTTGGTTATAAGGGTAAAGGTAGAAATTCAATCTTAGTACTGTCCCTCAGCCCTGCCACTTCCCAAAAAAAAGCACTGTTTGGGTGCTGACAGCAGAAAATAACTTTCATGGTAGCAGTATGTGTTTTGTCTGTGTGGTAAAGTCATGAGTATCTTACTTTGAATGAATTTCTTAGAGAAGTAGTGGAAAAGCACCTTTGAAGGAACTTATTACCATGCTGAATGACAGAAATTATTCTGAAAGTCAGATTTTAAGTGCTCTGTGCAGTAGTAAAGGCAGATGTCACTGGGATATATTAAGACAAAGTGCTCAGTTGAGCCCCCTTAGGTCCACCATGACTCTATGCTGCATCAAGCCAGAGAAAAGTGTGCCAAAACATTAATGTTTTCACCTATCAACCTAAATGACCTTTCATAGAATATTTTTGTCAGGATTTATTTTTCTTTATGATTAAAACCTCTCCCAAAAAGTAGAAGAGAATATCTCCCAAAACAAGGTTTGTTAGAGAAATTAAACCATTCTTTGAAATGCACACCATAGAAATTGTCACGCTATTAGTAACTGCACATTTAATTGCATACCATAAGAGTATCATGGGATTAGGAAACATTCAGAGTAAATCTATTTTCTCCTCAAAATTATTGAAACCGAGATTACAACTGATTCTGCCTGGACACCTGAAAGAAAGAGAGAATAGCTATCTATTTGGCATATCCATAATAATGGGTGTACAATGTTTATATAGTAAACCTATACTCTACTCACTGCTTGCTTAATGTGAGATCTGTGTGGACTTTTAAAACACAGAAGATTCCTAGGAACAGTATGGATTGAATTTCTTTTAACTATAGGAGGATTGCTTATAGTACTCACATTTAAACTGAGTAGAAAGTAAATGGAGTCTAATGCATATCTCTCTTCTCAGGATAATCAAACAACTCTCAATAAAATAAACAACCATGGGATTTTGTACATTTGTGTGTGTCTCTGTGTGTGTATGTTTTCGTGTATTTTTCATTTCATGTATTTTATGTACACCAAAAAATGTTTGCAAGTAAAAGTGAGTGTCTAAAATTCTAAGGGTTCCAATCCCTTCCATGAAAAGTCTAAAGTACTTTACAGAAATGAAAAGTGTGATGATGGACATTTAACCAGTATGACCAATACAATGGTACCTGGCAACAGAGAAAAGAGAAATAATAATAAAGATTTACTGGAGAAAGTAATGATATGCTTTAGTTCAGGGGATCCCAGACTTTTTTCCCTCCGTGTGTTAACACTAGCAGTGGTGACACACAGCAGTTGTAGCAACATCTAACATAGCAGCTAGGAAACATGCCTGCCAGAACATAAACTGCAGTAGAACATTAGAAGAGGCCTAACACATCCTCTTGGTGTACATGGCAGGAATCCAGCTTACATTGCAGCAATGCTCTGAAAAACTACCTTAAACAATATCTCACGTATTTTATTCACACAAAGATTAAATATTTTCTAGTTCCTATCTATTCTGCAATACATTACACAGTCTTGGGCAGGCCAATAGATTGCTGGGATGATACTTGACAGAAAGCAATGTACAAACAAAATATCTAACACTAAAACATGACAAAAATGAGCATGTGTGTTTGGAGTTGTAGAACTTTAGAAGTTCTCTCCTCCTATACAAAAGCCTTTATCTCTTTTATGTGTAGGACTTCCAAATTTTCAAGTTATCAATTCCATAAAACCAGAGCCTCATGGACAAGGAGAGTTCTGCATACTGCCACAAGAATATTCCCACTTGCTCCCTTTTTTTCTCTTATCCATACACACACATGCACATGCAGGCACAAGGGTCAGTTTTACAAGAGCTAAGAGGTTACAGTACCCCTTCACACAGAGCCAAGTCTGGGTACATTTGAATAAATAATCCTATCTAGATTTAATTTCTTCTCACTTCACACCTTTGCAGAGAACAGTTGTCATGCATAATGTCACCAGACACTGTCTTTAAATGTCCTGTGGCATTTTAAAATATGCTAAAATCCTTCTGCAGATATGTTACAGTCTTTAAAGCAGTTATTGGGTAAGGTAGACAAGACATTGCTTGTAGTCAGCAATATCCTTGTTTGTGGCTGGCCTAAAGACCGGTGCTGTGGAAAGGAACATCATGCAAGGAAGTTTGAAAACAGCTAGGAGGAACACAGAGTTCCAAGCCTGAATATCTCCAAAAATACCTCTAAAGCAGCTTAGCATGAGTGAGAGTTAAAAGAATGAGCAAAGAGGAGAGGAACTGGCTAAAGGAGTGAGTTTTTCCAGACAGAGAAGTATAACTTGCATTTGTTTGTTTTTCAAAGAAAAATCCCACACTGTATCTGAATGCCAGACACCCTCATAAAGGGACACACATAAATCACTCTCCTCCAATTGCCCTGTCTCTGCATGGTGAACCCTGCCCAGAGCGACAGACAGCTCCTCTTCTGCTCCTGTAAGGGCCTCTGAGCCTCCTCTCTGCTGGAGCTGTTTGTCTGCAGTGATTCATCCCAGGATGTGAACCAGGAAAAGCAGGCTAAACTGTCTCTCCTGCTGTGAGGGAGGGGAAAAAGGGGACCCACGTGTTCCCAAAGCATCTGTGTGCCTCATTCTTTCTGAAAGGGAGAAATAACTGCAGGGCTTGATTTCAGAAGACCACAGAATTTTAAACATTGGGGATGTTTTCAATAAACATTGTAGATGTTTGGCTCATAACCTTGTTCAGATTATGCATTTCAGTCTGCATACTGCGGAAATCTGTCTCCACAACATATGTCAGCAACCTGAGTGTTCAGTTTCACTGAGTTTCTCAGTGCTGAAACAACATGAAATCTGCTGCTCTCACTTCTGCTGCTGCTGGCACCCATGACTGTCATTTGCCTTAAGTTACCAAACTGGGAGGAAGGTTGAGGGGAGGGGGAAGAAGCAGCCAAAGGGTTGGTCTGGTGCATGCGCCTTCAATGGATGCATAAACTTCTTGGAGCAGATTCTCCAATCTATTTTCTTGTCTATGCTCCACTGTCTTCCTTTACCATGCTGGAGCATGACATGATTTGTGATTTTCAAGAACTCAACAAACCAGGATACTTGTATTTTTTGGCTTACTCCTCCAATTCCTTCTTTTCCCTCAGAGAATTTTTACTTCCTTTAAGGTAACCTTTAGATTTACCATGATGTCTTATCATGATAGCCATAGCAGGCTTTAGATTAAAAAAAAAAATGAAATAAAACCTCCACATATTTTTGTTCACTATCTTCTTTGTAGCATACCTGGTCTGTACCATACCTGCTTCTGAGTTTAGGACTCACCCTACTTGGTGAGACACAGGTTCTTGTGAAGGATGTGCTGAGAAATCATTGTCTGAGGGTCACCCCTCTGCTCTGTCAAAGCCTGGAAGTCTAAACCTGTCAAATAACTATCTAACAAGGTTTTGATAAGCAGTGGTTCCAAATGGGAGAAATTGCTGTGTGAGCCATTCAGAGATTTTTCAAGAAAATTGCAAGAGTGTATATATAGTAGCTTATCTACCAAAACTAATAGCAAATACAAAAATAACAGTAAATCTCTTCAGCAGGGATGAAAAGCACTTGGGTGTTGGAAGGGAGTTCAGTTTGCAAGGGAAAATTTCAAATTCTATGAGATAAGGTCAGATAATCACACATTACTGTTTACTCACTGGGTAACCCTGTTAATCTTAGACAGAAAAAGAGTTAGATTTTCTATTACTCGAAATTGGTTTACAAGTGGTTTTGCTTTTGAAAACATCTTAAGCAGAAGATGTAATAAAATGTAGTTCTTTCAACTTCAAATTACGGAACAGGTTTTTTGACATCTGACAGAGGTACAAAGATATTCTAGTTTTAAATATAAGTGCAGTGAAGCTGGGGGTTTGCCTGCAGCAATTATTTGTATATCAGTAAAGTAACTAGTAACAACAGTAAACTGTTATATAAGAAATAAATGTTTTTTGCACATTTTGTCTTGAAACTAGAATGCCAGGTTAAGATGACTTTCAGGATGATGAGAATGAAGACATACACATACAACGCACACCATATTTGATTTAATTCTTTTGTGCATCACCAGACAGTAAAGGTGCAGAGACTCAATGCATAATCTGCTTTTCATCTGAAGAGAGAGAATGACAGCACACAGCCAGTCAGTCACAACTTGGAGACAACCCCTGCTCCCCATGCCATTGACTGAACACAGATACGCTGCTGTATGACGTGCTGGAGGAGAAAGAGAGTACACAGAGTGACTTTCAGAGGTATAAGGTTAACATGTGGAAATTACAAAATGATTCAGAAGGAGATGCCAGTTGCACTAAAGAGAATCCAGAGTTCCTCCAGTTTTACAGTGAGGGAATTGTGCTCAGACTTGGCAGGCTGCTGTGCTTTCCCATGAAGGAACAGGGGAGCTCTAAGCCTGAATCTGAAGATAATCACTGTATGGAGACTGTAAATCGCTAATTACTGCAATATATAAGTTGATGGACTTTTTTTTTGCTGCAGCTTCAAGACAGCAATAAATATGCAGAAGGCCATTTCTCATTCCCTTCTGTATTATTTTTAATTTCACAGTAATGAATTTTAGAGCATTTTCTTTCTTTCTTAATTTGTTATCCCTCCCTAAGTACCCTACTCACATTGACCCACAACCCCTGCAACTTCCACAGGACTAATTAAAAGACAAGAGTGTGATTTGCTAAACATAGTGAGGAACTCTATACATAAGTCAGGATCATTATTACTTAAGGATAGCTAGTAGAGTCTGACAGTTTTTATTTTATAAAACCATAACATACAACTTTTATGCATCGCTATAACGACTCTGTATCTAGTAAATCCTGGTAATGTGTCTGAGTCTGTACTGTTTAAATTCATTATCTCCTTAAACTGGGATTTATACAGATTCCAAGGTTCAGTCTTCCTGTCTGCTGCCAGGGGAGATATTTGGCATGCATTTTGCACTGTGTTGTTTTATGAAATGACAAGTGGACTTTCTAACCTTGTAAATATACTACAGAATTAATGAATTTCTCAGGAAAAGAATCTGATAGAGATTGACCATAATTTGGGGGTGGAGGGTGGGGGGAGGAGGATGTAGGTAACATCATGGCTAGGCTTCGCGAACGAAGATTTGGGAAGGCTCTATCCACATTTGATAGACACGCTGGTGGCTTATGAGGCCAATACGTGACAGACATATCCGATTGCAAAAGGCACAGCAGAAAGACTCCTTAGATGGTGTATTCTGCAATACACGGTTCTTTCTGCATTGCCTTTTTTCCTCGAGAGTGATCCTGTGTGCGTTCTCAAAGGAGACAGCTGCGTTATAGATGGTGTGTCTCCAGGCCTCCCGATTTGAGGCCAGAGTAGACCAGTTATGGTGATCAATACGGCCAAGGCTGAGATGTTGTTTCAGGGAGTCCTTGTATCTTTTCTTCGGGGCCCCTCTCATGCGGCAACCAGTGGCAAGTTCACCATAAAGCAAGATCTTAGGGAGGAGGTGGTCCTTCATCCTGGAGACGTGCCCTGCCCAGTGCAGCTGTGTTCTCAGCAACATGGCCTCAATACTTGTGACAGCTGCCTGCTCCAGAACAGACGTGTTGGTCACATATTCTGACCAGTGGATGTTTAGGATTGTACAGAAGCAGCGTTGATGGAAGCGTTCTAGGAGATGCAGGATGTAGGTAACTAGCAGTAAAAAACAATGCTATAAATCAATAATATATGATTGTGTAGTGGATCCTCAGACATAAACTATATTTCATCTGAATTCTCAACTTCCCAAAGAGAAAGAAAGCTGGATTTGACTGCAGTATGGACAGCAAGGGAGCTCCTAATGTAGAAGAGCAGGGGAAAGGTGATGGAAGCTAGGTTTGGGAACTTTTCCTGAGGAGGTGGTGTGTGAGGGACAAAAGGATAAATTGACTCCATTCCCTGCATGGTAAAATGGCCCAGCACACAGCCAGAGACTTCCACCGCCAGGGAGTGCAGCTGCAGCCAGACCCTGATCAGCAGTAGTTCAGGATGCCCTGTGTGAGGCTTTACCACCATGAGGGTTTACCACCATAAGTTTCAAATAGTCTGCTTGACCAGAAAAGGGAACTGGAGCGTAATCCTCATAGCAAAGCAAACACTCATAGTGTCTTACACAAAGACAAAGCTAGGGATTGCCTATTATGGCAATGGAAATATTGTATCTCAGGTTCCATAAATCCAGTTTTACCAATTGTCGTGGAAATTTCCTGAGGCAGGTCCATTGTGGTACTTTGGGGTCAAGACTCACCCTCTGCTATGGTTTATCCTTAGTATGCCTTTGGGTGAGCTGTGAGAAGGGCCTTAGGGAAAACTAGGTTCCATTTATATCACTGTACCCTCCCAGCCATGAGAACCAACCTGTTGTTGTTTCAACAACCCTGGAAAAGGGCTAGGGAGGGTTACGTGGGGCATGAGTGTGTGTGCAGGGGGAGGTAGAGTATTACCCATATAAAAGCCCAAGAGCTGACTACTTGAGCTGGTGAACAGTCAGAAATATTGTCCAGATCTTTCAGGACTCACTTATCTGTCTTTGGTGTATGTTTCAATTCATGCAATTCTCAGACACCTGTCTTCATAAACAGTACTGCAACAGACAAAGAGTACCTTGAGTGGGACCTGGTCATGGGAGAGAGAGCAGATGGGACAGGTTTGATGTGCAATGTGGGGTGGTTTTGAGCCGAGTTCATAACCACTTGTGTATGTAAAGTTTGGGTTACTGCCAGAATAAGAAAATAAAATGCCCCATTGAGTCAGCAGAAAAGTCCATCCAGTGCTAGCAGTGGCAGTAGAGGAAGCAGTCATGTGAGCTTTGCCAACCTCTGTCATCTGTCCCCCTGCGACCTCCTCAGCAGTCACAGCATTTATATAAGGGATACTAGAGGCTGGGATGTCAGAAGATCTTTGGGATCAGTCTTGGCAGACCATCACTGGGTAAAGTAGGGCATTTGCTCACTCTCTTCTACTCACTCAGTGTACAAACATGAGAATGCTTACCTTGAGGTGTCCCCTTATGTAAAAAGCAGTGAGGAAGCTAAATCTCAGACCTTGCCTAGCCTAGTTTAGAGGCAGGTGGCTTGTAGCTTCTCCTGTTTATTGTAATGAGTTAAGGAACTGCAGGAATGATGCAAAGTGAAATGTAATTAATCATGTGTTATCAGCAACTGTTGCTTCAGGTTCATGATATTATTTGTGATACAGAAATTCTTTGAGAAACTGGTTTTTTTGGTGTGGTGTTTGTTTGTTTGTTTTTGTACCAGGATTTTAAAAAATCATGCAGTTTTTGATAAACAAGGTTACTTTATGACAAAGATTTGAACTTGAGGTAACCATGTGTTTCTGAATATGTTTCTAAGCCTCTTTGCATATCTTCTCCTTACCTCTACCTTTCTTTAACAGGGGTTTTATTGTTGAATTTTGACATGAGGCACACCTATATTAAGGGAAGTCTGCTGCTAGTTTTTGGACTGACACTAAAAGGAACTAGGATAGTCACTGGCAGTCAAAATAAAGATGTATATTTCATGTTAGGTCAGTTCTGAATGTCACCTGACCCTCAAAAATTAATGTGAGCCCATGCACCAGACTACTCTCAGAGAAACAGATGTGCTACTTTTCAATGCAGAATTAGAAAAAGTAATTATAAGTTATCTAATTGACGATTAATAAATGTCTAAAATAAATTTAAAAAAACCAAGATAACATAATTTATGTTTTTTGAAATAAATTAAAAATATTTATTATTTAAGAAAAATAAAGTACAAAAAAAAGCATATATTATAAAATTAAATACAATTTTCTACACAGGAATTTACTGTTTCTATCCCCTGTTTAAATCTGGAACATTTTATCTTCAATAGATATTTCTATTCCTACTTAGTCTTCTGGAACAGTCCCAGTTTAAATGAAAAGACCAACTTTTCCTAGATTGCCACCTCATTTATACAAGGCTGGCTGGAAAAAGTAAACTGGATGAGTTTGACCTCGTTTTTCTAATTCTTAATTATGCAGCAATACACATTTACATATTAGTTCAAGAGGGCTTTTTCAGGACTAGCCTCTGCAGAAAGGATGTACAGCTCTGAGCATTTTTCTTTGCCAATTTCCTTAAAAAGAAATGAAGCAAAAGTGCTCAAAAAATTCTTGCAAATTCCATTCAGGTGTCATGAACTCAGATAACCCTTTGGAAGATCCATTTTAAAGAACTATCTTTAAAATAAAAAAAAATCTTTCTCCTCTCTTTGCTTTTCCCTATATTTTAGAATGTGAAAGCATTATTTTTAATGTTTTCTGGAAAGAAGAGTAAGAAAGTTGCGCATGGGGAGTTGGGATTTTCGGGCCTTAGAAGTGAATGGCATGTTTGTGTTTCTTCTTAATTTGTTTGTTCGTTGGTTTTGTTTTTTTTCAAAAATAACATTAAGGGATAGGAAAAGTTACAGTGATGACACTTAATAAGCAAGAAGAACCTCTGAGCTTGAAGGATGAATCTCAATGACACAAATTCCAAGTGGTAGGTGGGTACTGACAGTGTTCCTCAAAGAATGATCTGGGGCCAAAAAATGTTTAAGTGCACCCTCAGTAAGTTACTTCACAAATAAAATCCATATGAATGAAACTGTCAATAAACTGGAGGGCAGGGCTGCAACTCAGAGGGATTTCATAAAGCTGGAAAAATGGGCTGACAAGAATGTCATGAAGACCAATGAAGGGAAATTCAAAATCTTGCCTGTGGAGAGGAATAGCCCTAAGCACCAGTATGGTCTCAGGGCCAACCACCCAAAAAGCAACTTGGCAGAAAAAGACGTGTGAGTCCTGATTGACAACCAGGCTACCATGAGCCAGCAGTGTGCCCTTTCAGTGCTGCATATCAGGCTGCAGGGGGTAGGCCAATGCCTGCCAGCTGAGTGAGGGGATCTTTCCGTTCTGGTCAGCACTGACGAGATATATCTGGAGTGCTGGATCCAGGTCTGGGCTCCCCAGTGCAAGACAGGCATGGACATACTGGAGGTAGTTCAGTGGAGAGCCATCCAGAAGTTGAAACACTGGAGCACATGATACATGAGGAAACACTGAGAAAATTTGCCTTGTTCAGACTGGAAAAAAGGGTTTAGAGGAGATTTCATCACAGTCTTCCACTACTTGAATGGGAGGTACAGAGAAGCCAGAGCCAGGTTGCTCTTGGAGTTGCAAAGCAAAAGGACAAGGGACAGTGGACCTGAGAAGAAGGAAACAAAATTTAGACCCTGTATAAGGAAAACATTGTTGGCTGTGAAGGTATCAAACGCTGTAATAAGTTGCCTGAAGAGATGTGATCATCTTCATTCCTGCGGGCATTCAGAACTCAACTGGGTGCAGCTCTGAGCAATTTAGTGCAATTTTGCACTTCTGACAGCTTTGAATAAGGGTTTGGGCAAGAAAAACCTCCAGAGGTCCCTTTCAGTCTACATTATTCTTTGATTGTACGTTAACTTGTCAGTCATAATGACTGACTATATATTTATGAGAAAATCAGATTACATTGCATATAATAGTTTTACTAATTGGCAATGCTTACAAGACAGGAAAGAAAGATGGGGTTAAGAAGAAATGTACAGATTATATCTTCAGTGAGTACCCAGAATTTTGTACCATATGTGAGAGAAAAAGGGGAGTGCTAGGACTTGATGAAACAATATCAGACTTCTGCATGCGTGAGGGTGCCTTGTGAAAAAGGTAAGCAGGAGGGGGATGTGAGCTAGCTGAATTATTCCCATGGGCTGAATTCAGTCCGTAGTTGGGTGCATGCTATTTAGGTTGTTTGCAGATGACGTACCACCATAATACAAAAATTACCTTTAATCCAGATGTAATCACAGAATGTGACACAAACATTGCAAATCTCATTTGCAAATTGAACCTCTCTGGATTTTTCCATGCTTGTTCTGATACTTATTATGTGTTACAGTTGTCCTTTACATAATGGGGAATCTTCATCAAATTCTGATTTATTTACCATTAGGAACATAAACAATTTCTGAAACAAAGTCAAAGGTCTCATGTTTCTAAGCAGTTGATAGGAGAAGAGATTAAGTTTGGACACATATTTTCCAATTTCCTGGGTCCATAGTTTTCACAAAGTACGTAAATGTTAAACAAATGCAATACAATTTAATGAGAGCCTGCCTTAGCAGAGAGGAAATCTGCTAAAGCTTGTGTATAAAGAAAGACCAGTGGTCTTCATACATACAGTCAACAATATTTAAAAGTCTCTCCTCATTTTATGCAATGTTTGTCTCCAGCTGTCTGAATGATATAACCAAAATTATTCACCCTCCCCTCCCCTCCCCTCCCCTCCCCGCTTCCCTTTCCCTTTCCCTTTCCCTTTCCCTTTCCCTTTCCCTTTCCCTTTCCCTTTCCCTTTCCCTTTCCCTTTCCCTTTCCCTTTCCCTTTCCCTTTCCCTTTCCCTTTCCCTTTCCCCTTCTTCACAATTTTTGCCAAAATAATCCTCTTCTGATCTCTACACCAGCATACAGGGCTAGTCATTTGACCTGGGTTTACAATTGGAAATGTGAGACAGAAATAAAAAAAAAAATTACTTAATTGACTTTTAAGAACAAAATTACCTAATTCTAAAGTCTCTTTTTTAATTCTGCTTCTCTTTCCTTACCAACTAAAAAAAAAAAAAGGAGGAGACAAACATTTTTCTGATAGTTTTTCTCGCTTAAACTTATCAACCTCTTTCTTTTTAATCAGCTCATGAAATATGCTGACAGGATAGCGCTGGTTAGGCAGTGCATTGCAACTTCAGATTGCAGTTCATTTTGGGTAGATCTTTGAGAAAAGAGGCATTTCTGAAAATGTGAATCTTTACAGCAAGCAGAGATGGGGCAGGGCCACAGAGTTCAGATTGAGACATGTGTCGACCTAGTTAAAGCTCACAAAAGAGATTTGTCATCTGGAAAAGCTTCTCTCAGGGTCTGATAAAATGCTCATGAACAATCAAGGGTACTCTGAACGTTGCCAGTGCATCATTTGCTGTTTTTTTAAATTGAGAAAAATTCTAGATCATGATCACTAATAAACTCTATGAGCACAGAATCAACACTGGCAGGAATAAGTGGGGAGCACTGTTGTTATACATTGCAGTGATTAAATCTTCTTGAAAATTTTATTTACGTGATGTTTACTATTGCAGATCATGCGAATACTCAGCAAACCAAGCACTTATTAGATGGTTCAGCTCTGCAAATCTTATTTCAGAGTATCATCAGAAGAGTGGAAGGGTAGTGGAAGTATTTAAAATATAATTTTATAATGAGTTAAAGAAAAGGAAAAGAAGACTGATTTTAATTTGATAATCTATTAAGACTTTTTTTCATTAAAGTGGTTTATAAAGTAATATTTTCCTTATCAGTGGAGAAACTCACTTTCTTCTTACTTTTTAAAAACAATTTTTCCATCAAAGAAAGAAACAGAAAGTTAGCAAGTAAGACACTGTGAAAGCAACAAGAATGATTTCTCTGTTTTCCCACTAGAAAAATAGAGGAATTAAGAAAAACTGATTTGAAATTGTGCATATTACTCTCATTTCTAGGTTTTTGCTTTGCCTTTCATTATATGTGCTATACTTTCTGACATGATAGAAGTGAAGAAGAACAAATCTTTAAGGTACAATACCCAACTCTGTCATAAAAAAGTAATAAATTCAACACAGTGGCAAATATTTTTGTAAAAGATTTGTTAAACTGATAATTTTAATTCAAAATTAAATGCATTCTTTTAAAAAAAGTCTTATTCTTTGGATAAGAAAAATATAAATAGCATTTAGTCAAGTTATTTGAATTATTGTTTCTTGATATCTTAATATATACAAATGCATATATTTTTATTAATATGTGTATGTGTACATATGTATATGGATATATAATAATAGTTTCTGTGGTGTGCTTTCCACTTCTGTGTTTGCACATAGAGTCAGAAGCAGGTAATGAAAAGTCAGTCCAGCCTAAGTGAGTGATGATTTCAGTTTTAGCTTAGCCTGGGAGCATAATTCATTAATTAATTGACACTAATTAATGGTTGACTTTTAAGATTCAGTAAAGTCTTTAATCTGAAGGATCGTAGCTTAGTAGTTACCTTCTATTTTAAGACTAACAAATGGTTGCTCCCCATTTCTGAACCATTCCTTTTGTATTTTTAAAATATTTAGATTACGTCAAAGCTGTTCACTTCTCTGAAATGTCCCTGTTTTTGCCTAATAAGTGCAAATTTGCGAGTGTCTCCAAGAAAGCTCCTCTTCCTGCAACAATAACCAGAAAAGAGCATTATGACTGCTAGTATGAATACATATAGGAATATTTTGCAGTAGAAATGTTCTTATAATTGTTTTTATATTAGAATGTGGTGAAAGAGATTCCTGTTTTATCAGCCTTGGATTACTCCTTAGAGGACATCAGATAACTATGAATTAAAGGGTGTCTGAATTAAACTATGATTAAACTTTCCATTTCCAGTTTCAAAGTTAATATAGATGTTGCAACTTTATTTTTCTTAATCCCTCAAGGCAATGAAACTACTCATTGCAGATGTGATAGGAAGAAAACCAAATTTCTTGCCTGAGAAAAAGCTTTGAGAATAACAGAAACTAGCTATGAAAAATGTTAGTTACGTTGGTGTTCCGTCCCAAGGAGAACATTTTCTAACGTTTTTCAAGTTTAATTGGACATGTCCCAGACTGAAGTTTCCCCCTTTGCCCTTGGGGGATTTGCTATTGCCTAGCAAATTTCATTATCAGGATGTTTTACCTGTCTAAAGTCCCTGTCTTCATTTCATCCCAGTTCTCCTATTTAACACTATTTCCAGCCACGTTTGCAAGAAAGTATTTAGTGTTCAGAGTCTGTGAGTGATTAAACACGAGAAGAACCATAAATACCAAAAATAGACAATAAAATCTATCCTGCTACTTTCTCATTTTCTAGGATGTGTTTAGTCCTAACACTTAATTGCAGCTGACATTCAGACACAAGTTCTAGTGAGCAGAGTCGGATTAACAGTTCATTACCAAATCCTTCATGCTGGCATAAATCCAATAAGATATGTTAAGGAGTTGTTATGAATTCCTAAAACCTTTCCTTTCTGGATAATTATGTACCAATCATTGAAACGGCGTTGCTGGCATACTTAGCAGTTCACAATTATGTCAAAGTAAAACTTTTTAATATTTGTCAACATTTTTTTCTTTCATCTTTTAATTTTCCTTCATTTTTTTTCTTTCTCAAAAATGTGTGGTGTGATGCACATAATTAGTGCTGAAAACAACAGTTTAAAAAGAAAAGTATACTTCTATTATTAACATAAACTCATGTTTCAAATGGATAATAACTTACTGTATATCATAGAATCATAGAATCAGTTGGCTTGGAAAAGACCTCTGAGATCATCAAGTCCAACCCTTGATCCAACACTGCCGTGATTACTAGACCATGGCACTAAGCGCCACATCCAGTCTCATCTTAAAAACCTCCAGGGATGGAGAATCCATCATTTCATCATGTTTCTTTCTGGAACCAAAATCCTGAAAAGGAGAGTTTTAGATTGTCTTAGGAAGACCATTTTTAATTTCTCTTTGTCTCAATATAATGATTTTCACAACATGTATCATTCTGTCTTAGAAGTTAAACCTCAGAGGCTTATTGGCGTGTAAGTCTATAAAGGAAAGGAATGTGTATATTAATATTGACACCTATTCTTTTGCCATAAGTTAATGCAAATTGGTGCTTTTTGGATGTCAGATCTAATTAACTGTCCTTGAAAAAAAAATTGAGTGAACTTTCAAACATAATTTTTTCAGTACTTTTATCACATTTTCTGTCTTGAGGACCTGTGAAAAAAACGAAATTCATCTGTATATTCTAATTTGTTTCAGTTTAAGATAACTTCATCCATCATGATGTTAGGAATTTCAGAAAGTACTTCATACTTTTTTACTCTCAGGGAAGTAAACAGAAGTAGATGTTGAATGATCCTTTAAAGAACATGCTAATGAACTCCACCATATATGAAATTTGCTCTATGTCATGGAAAACTGGGTTCAGTCAATCAGCTCCAAGATTTTTATCCCCCAGGTACTTTAAACAAAAATATAACTTGAATAATAATAATAAAATAAAATCCTAGATAAAGCTGTATATTTCACTCAAATTTGTAGTACGAAACAATTATTTTTCCTAATTCAACTTAAAATCCTAAGTATTAATTCCCTCCTAATCTCACATTTTCTTTCCTTTGCCACCCAGGCCAATTATTCACACAAATTTACTTCAGAAATGTTGTAAGGAATCATCCAGACATTCAAATATGACAAAAAACCACCCTACAAACCAGGATAAAGAAATTTGACCTTGATTTTTTCAAGGAACATATAATAAAATGTTAGAGGAAAATCATAGGAAAGAGGAGACCTAGAGAAATTGTACTAGGCTAATTTTTTCCTTTTTAAATTTTTGATCCATAGGCACTGCTTTAGGCATAATTCCTAAGAAAATTTCTAATTTTAATATTTATAACTGCCTGCAACAGATGTTGAATGCACTTTTCTCCTCTCCCATTCATACAGATGGAGTGTGCGTGCTTGTGCTCCAGCACACTTGTGAAGGGAACAGACAGATCCCCAGCACATCATTCTTGTCAGGAAACTCTCACTAAGAAGCATCACATAAAGCATTTCTTTTTCTGTACAGACAAAAGCCCGAAGAAGTGGAAGGACTTAATCATGTGTGCCTGAAGCATGAACCCTTCTCTAACACAAATACACTCCTGAATGGGAATATGTGTATATCTAAGGTCAGAATATTTAAAATAAAGAAACAGAATTTGAAGGTAAAATTACCTGTCAGCTTCAGACTAACAGTACATATTTTTACTTTAAAGATAATTTATTGCAAAAAAAACACATAAAGGTTTTAGGTGCAGTTCATCTCAATATCTTTAGTTCTCTAAATTCTCCATTTTCAAGAATTATGAAGAGACACAGACCTTTACAGAGAGTGATTCCTGACCCCTATCTGGATCACCTGCCTAGGGCATCACCTTGGCATGAGATAAAATCAAAGATTTCTACTTTTTTCCACTGAATGCAAAAGAGAATCTGCTGACCACAGAGTTGTGAGACAACTGTACACAGTGGTGTACCAATTCAAACACAGAGATGGCTTAAAAAGCTAGGTGGAATATGATGGCTTATGATAAAAAGGGAATTAAGAAAGTGAAATTTAAACCTACACTGCAGCACACAGCATAAGTATAGGTCAAAGAATTAGAATTAGATATATATGTCTACTGTCTTAATAGGGAATACACACATCAATTACTCCCTCAGGAAGAAAATGGACAAACTGTATTAAAAATACCAGATCATCTTTTGATAATTCATCAGAGACAACTGAAATTAAAGAGGCATCAAATTCCTAGCAAGTATTTTTTTTTCATGTTATGCAAATTCTCCTGTGAACCACAGATTACTACAGAGATTCCAGGCAAAAGCTGTTTGTGATGTCCGCATAACAGAGGGCACATCGAATGACAGGATAAAAATCTGCAGTGATAAGATACTGAGCTGGGACTGCCATGCAGCAATTGATGCCAAGATAATAGCCCAAAAGCTGTGCTGAGCTGGTAACATGTCTGGAACGGAAGACATGGACTACTGAAGTTATAACAGTTACACAGTAACCTGAAGGTGGGAGTGCAGAATGGGACAAAGGCAGATGAATTCCTGAAAAACACACTACAGTGCAGTGTCTTGGAAAGGAATATTGATGTCAGAAGCCGTGAGTTACTGACAAAAGAGTATGTAACTCGAGTCTCTGTCTGAGAGAACAATGCCGAACATTAAGACATGAGCAGAAATGAAATCCGTAACAGTGTTAGCAGGGACAAGTGCTAAACTCTGGTGACATATTTAATCAACACGTAAAGGATGCTTGCACAGGATGCCGTGAAAGTCAGCATCCCCAGGTGGATATATCACATATTTGCTTAAGGAGTTTATCAAAAATCACTTAATCTCCAGACCTAGGTTTTATTGGGATGTAAAATACTAAACTAGAAAAAAAATACAACTAACCCTCAAACAAAAAGAAGTAGGACTCAGAATAGAAAATACCTCTACTATGCCAGTTAAGACAGATGGCAATACAAGGTTTAAGAACAAATTCTTCTCACTCCTTTCTTCTGTCTCTTTATATTGAGGACCTTTTCTTCCACACTTACTGTCTAATTTAGCATTTTTTGTGCTTTCTCAGACTGCTAGCACTCCCTCACTCTTTTTTTCTGAAAAAGAAGTTTTATTGCTTGCAGAAATCCTCCAGCTTGTGTTCATGACCAGTCCTTGCATCTTCCACCTTCTGCTCTACACCCATCCAGAGATCATCCACAAGACTAGCATAGCCACCAACTCTCTCAAAAATATTCTGGTCAAACAGTCATCTTCTACCTCTGCTGTTTAGTCAAACTCTTGGGAGAAGTGAAGCTGTACAATGTAAGGTAGAAATAAACACATTGGTCTTTGTAGTTCTACAGAGTAGATACTTGATATCTCTTGATATCAAGTATAGGACTTGATACTATCAGCAGTATCATCTTAAATTCCAAAGATGGAATTCCATCAATAATCAAATGTTACAAGCAAATACTCTGTGAGAACCTTTAAATCATTTGGAGGGGGCAACCACTTTCATCTGGACTTCTCACGTAAAGGAATGCATTGGTGCAATAAGTCTCTCCAAGAGATTTTGGAAACTCTTTTTCATCTGTGACATGACAGTATTAAATGCTCCACATTACTATCTATACCATTCAGACTTGTGCTTTGCAGGATTAATTTGTGGTTTTTCTCCCCCCTCAACATTTATCTTCATTCACTGTAGTTACTGTGACAAATTATTTCCTCCTGTGCATATGTGAGTGTAGATGTGAGTGTGCACTTCTTTTGTATCTCATTTAAGTTGTTGAAGAGCCCAGCAGAGTGTTTTGAAAACTGGAAGCACTGTTAATAGGATGTATTTTAATACATTCTCTTTTGTACCCCTGTGTCTTTCACTGTAAAGTTTATTTTACGGTTTTCCTATCCCTTGTTCCAGCTACAGCTAACTTTTGAAAATGGGAAGTGACAGATCAGCTGTCAGTATGGAGTCACTAGATTGTCACCCCTAACACTAGTGGAGCAGCAAAATTAACCTGAAATTAGCATCCATGAATTTTACACCAAAGCTGTCCAACAGTTTATCCCATGTTTCAGAAATCTACAATGTGCTAATGTCAGCATCATCTTTAGTAACAACAATTTGAAGCATGCATCATTTCTCCACTTTCACTGATGTTATGAGTAACTCATCTTCCTGTTAGGGCAAGATATCCCAGACTTTGGTGTTTTGCTAAAGAAAATCACCTTAGTCTGGAATGTCGTCAAACATCAGGTGACTTAGACTCCACAGCCTCTTTTTCCAGTTTTGAAGTGTCTGAGTGTCTTTCAGTGTCCTGCAGAGTCAGAACAGTCATATCCCTCTAATGCAATGGAAGCTAATGAGTGCTGTCAACACACAGGGACAAAGGTATTTTCACTTTCAGGAAGCCAACCCAAATCTTTAAATTACCATTTTCTTTGCCTCTTCTATAATCAGAATTCTGTGCAGTTTAAAAACTTCAGAGTTAAAAATTTTTCACCACAATTCAGTTTGCCTCATTTATTTTCCAACCTGGAGTAAATTAAATTGAAGTAATTGGGAAAACATTCACACCGAAATTTTTTCCAGTTTATCTAACCATTTAAATTATACATTTAGTTAAGCAGGTTTCTCGATGCTCCAGACAGCTCTAAGTCTTGAACAAGAAGTAAGAAAGCAGATATACTTAACTATCACAGCTCTAATTCCCTTTCAGCCATTTCAGAATAAATATCACATTTGAGGTAGAGAAAAGGACCAATAAAAAGTATTTAGATACTGTATTATCTTATAGATTAATAAAATATCTGAATATGATTATAACTCTGCTAAAAATGCCTGAAATACAAAAAAGATTAGAAATATTCAAAAGAAATATATAACCTCAGCTTCCAGCAAAAGTCTTTAAAAAGTTCAAGAAAATTTCTATAACTGTGGTGCTTAGATGCCTTTCATATTTATTTTCTTGTTTGGTGTTGATTGGGCATGAATTTCAAAGCATCCATAGTTCATTCTAATCCATATAAGTGGATAAAATTGCATCAGAATTACTCTTGTTGTAATCATTCAAGAATTGAGTACAAGTTAATACCATGCAATGCATGTTACCCTAATAAAGAAAAGACCTTGAATTTCAGATACGCAAGTTCTCGAATCAAATGCTGGATGCTTTCAGTGAGTTGTTCACAATGAGCCTGCAGCAACTGTGCAATTCATGATATACCAACAAAAAAATCTAGAGACAAATGTTTTGGTTTGTAAGTATTTTGTGAACGTGTCAGTTTGCTAAATTCAATTATTTAACGCAAATTACTTAGAACTTGTATGCACCAAATGTGGGAATGGAAGAACATGTGAAGCATAAAGACTAGAATAAAAGTCCATTAACAGATATAATGAGAAAGCATTAAAAAATTTAACTTACAATAAATGTTAGGAAAATCTTTTTGGTGATGAAACTGTCGAACAGCCTACTAGGGAAGTGATAAAAGTTAAACCTAATAATCTTAACAGCCTAATTATGCAAATGTTAAACGGTGTCATGGAGTGAAAAATATCGGTGTTGGTGCAATTATAAGTCAGTAAGAACAAGAATTGGAAAGTGAAAAAATTTTAAAATTCTGCCAGATTTATTAGGGTTCTCTAGATCCTTACTGGTGCTTACAGTCTAGATCTTACTGCTAAAAGAAGCCGATAAGAAGCCAATTTCTATTTGCTTCTAAATAATATCTTCATTAAACATACTGACTGAAATTCATCCATAAAAGACTGGTAATTATATTGAATCTTTGAACAACAGGAATCTGTTGCAAATTTCAAGAAACAATGATAAACAATATTCAAAAAGTTAATATGCCACAAATAAGGGGGGCAGAAGAAGAAAGTGCTTTCTACTGTGAAAGACCTTATTTTTTCTGAGATACATGTACCCACAAAACCTTCTCCCCACAAACCAACCAAAAAAGTCAAACTAACACTTAAAATTGGAAAAATTGTGCAATTTGATGCCTAGGTAGACCTATGCTAAGCAACTCAGTTCTCCATAGGATCTATCTGTACTAAACAGTTTTAAGTAATTACAGCATCTGAATATGTTGCAGTTCAAAACGATTGCTTTTTCTTACACTGGATGGCTGAAAACTCACTGGATATCAGAACTGAGATCAAGCTGCCTTTTCTGTCAGTGCTTTTGATTTCTCCGTTAGTGGTCCTTTGGCACAACAAACAATGATGTGGGTGAGCTTTGTGAATGAAATACAGAAGGTGTCAGGGTAGAGTAGCGGGTGGCTGAAGAGGGGAGTAGGGGATGGCCGAAGATCTGAAAGAGATACTCAGAGTGAGGTGCTATTAGTAGCACAGAAGAGCAATAGGGATGAAAGTATCACCCTTTAAAGGAGAAATGAAGAAGAACTTTCAGTAAATGTAATCCATCATTTATATTTGTTTGTCAGGGACACTGTCTGCTTCAATCCATGCCTGTAGGCTTCAGGTGAGGTCATGATCCACTAGCATTCCATTAAGCAGAAGCTTCAGTTCACTGTGTCTCTAAAGTTATTCCACATGGTTTCGTTATCACAATTTTTCTTCCTTTTCTCTTCATTTCCTCCTGTAAAAGTCTGGAACAAATCTGGAGGAAGTCTGGAATAAAGGATAGCCTTCTGTAATGAAATTACTGCCTTGGTGGATTACTGATAGCACAAGGAAGAAATCAGAAGAATGGGAAAACCTTCATATAATGAGAAATTATCCTGGAATACATATTTTAGATAAAGGTAAAAGTGGAAGACCTTGATGTAGCAAATTATCTCACTTCACTATTTCTTTGAGGTTCATGTTTTAACAGGTCCTGCACTACATTCTATTTTCTACATAATTTCTCCACTACTAAATGTCTAATAATTGGAGGCCTAATAGGGGTCAAGAAAATAGTAGAGATGTTACTGGGTAGTTTGAAGTTTCAGAAGAACCTGACATTGCTTTTTGTTTTTACCCTCAAACCAATTATTTTGAGAGTTTCAGATTTCTTACAACCTCGATGCGATAAGCGTAGTCTGGGACATTGACATACTTCAATAATCTTGTTTATTTCTTCTGTCTCCTCCTAAGCCTCCTTACTTACAACAAGGTTCTATTCCCTCTATGAGATAGAAAGGAGTTTTTTCTAAAGCCAAAGCCAGTCTTTCCCTTTTGGATACTCGTGAATTCTGCATATTGTGTCAGATACAACCATGTTTTAATGTCTGTTTGTATCAGTGCTCAGAGGGTTTATATAAACACATGCATTTCTTTTTTCTGTGGAAATGGTCAAATCCCTACTAAAGCTAAAACCCCCTTATATTTCCAGATATTTGGGCTCTAATAACTAAAGAAAAAACAGCTGAAAAATTCAGTTGCTTACTAGAGAATTCTCAACCAATAGCTGTGACATTCTATACAAGAATTTGATATAGCTTCTGATTATGTACTTTTATATATGCAACTAAACCAATTATTTTTCTTTGTAGGTTTTCAATTTCAACAGGAGTTATTTAGCAAATGTACTCTGGTCCAGATTAGATCCCAAGGGTTCCCAAGTGTAATGTACATTTTAACGTGTTGCTTCAAAGTGCAATAGTGATAAATACATACAAGAGAAGTATTAAAATAATAGCAAAAATGAATAGCCCCAAAACCTAGCTGAACCCAAATAAACATCCCAAAAAGAAACCCTAGTTCTCCCAAATGTCACCCTATGACCAAACCCCTCTTCAGCTTTCAGAAACACATTAAAATCGAAGCATATGTTTGTGTTATGCATTTCTAATCAATAGAATCCACATGTACTGCATACATCTGTGTGTAATTAGTGAACAAGTGTTCCTCTACAGGGATTGTTCATACCTGTTATGCCACTTTCCTCTGTCTCTGTATTGTGCTTGTCTCTGAGTTCAGACTGGTACTCTTTTTCTCATTTCTTGTGAAGATGAAAGTTGTCCTTTCCATTTTTATCCTTGTGTAATTATTTTGTCTCTGCTGTTCTATATTTTGTACCTTACAGTCACATGGAAGGGATGGCTTGCTATTCTGAGTTTCTTTACAGATTTCATCTGTTAAATAATCTTTAGCTTTGTCATCTCCCATTACATCTCTGATTATGTTCCCAAGGAGAGTTTAGTCTGTAGAAAGTGAGCTGATTTAATTGATGCCAATGTAGAAGCTTGTCATTGAAATGGCTATTTAAAAATTCCTAGTAGGACCATTTCTGTCATACATGTATACACATAGTCCTTATATAATTCTAAAGGGATGTACAAATACAGGCCAATGTTTTATTTGAAAAGATAGGACACTTCCCCCCCTTTTTTTATTTTTTTTCCTGAACTCTATGTTTTGATGAATGGGATGCTAGGAAAAAACCCTTAAGTATCAAAATAAGCTCAAGTTGTTTGAGATTTTTTTCTGTATTTCTGATGATTCTGTTCTTTTTGTCGGTGCTCTATAGAGAGCCTGAAAGACATATCAGAGTTTTAAGGCCTTAACAATAGGGCAATACAAAGTATAGTCCCGTGCCAAGGCATCATTATGACCAAGCAAAACATATCTGCTACACTGATGCCTGCCTACCCTCACCTGGTGCATTTAACCAGCTCAAGTGTCCCAGTGCCACAGTGCTCTTTGGACAACGAGGTGGTGGTAGGAGCAAAACTAGCTCTTTGGCCACCTTATCCATGGCAGCAGAAACAAAAGCAGTAATGCCTTGGAGAAGGACAAAATATTTTTATTAAAGGGACTGACAATTTTCTGGTTAAAGCATTAAGTACTGTGCAGTCAGAAGTATTGCTTTACTGATGGTAAAAAGTAATGCTGCATGAGAAAGGAAGACAGATATACAGTAAGATATCTTGCTCATGAGAAGGGCTACAGAAGGAGAACAAAGCACTTGACATTGGAAGTCTGCAGAAGAGCAACACCACTAAATAAAATCCCTTCCATTAATTTACTGAGATGACAATGTACTAAAGGCTGGCATTTCTTCCCTTGTTCCTTAGTGGTTTTCCAGTTCATGTAACCTATTTCACAATGCTCATTATACTACATTATGCATAATGGATTGCTGTGCTATCTATCCCTGTTGGCGTTCACAGATTCTATTTTCCGCACGATAAACAATATTATGTCCGTGTATTGTTTTTTTGAAAGGCGATGTGTTCCAAATTCTTACTATGCTGCCATCCATCCAAGAAGTCTCATTTCAGGGAACAGATCCATTTATTAGCATCAAAGCTTTCTGCTGAACTATTTCCTTAGCATTCTTAGTATTTTGCTCCAATATGACCATCAGTAACTTGTGGCAATGCATTTGCCATATACAGTATGAAAAAGTCCTGCCAGAAATGGACTGGTGAGGAAAACAGCTCAAACCCTATGGAAACAGAAGCTTTTACTGTAGTTTAAACATGTCTCAACATGTTTGTGTATTTTCTGCAGTGTCACTGTCTCCCAAACACCCCCTGTGAAGCTATTGTCTCCCATACAAGGTGTCCTGGGAAGATGTCCCGAGGCGTCCCATTGGTCCTTTGTTTAACCCCTTCCTATTGGCTGTTGACCCCTTACCTGATGGTTTCTTTTGTGTGACCCTGAACTTGTGATTGGTCCCCTTTGACCTTCCTAAAAGCCTTATAAACCCCGACCCCACAATAAACTTCCTCTTTCGTCCGTCCCTCCCAGGTGGTCTGTGTGTGCTCCTTGCGGGGTCACCGGGCCACGTGCTGGGGTGGGGGGAAGGGCATTCACCTTGCAGGTAATGGGGCTAGCAGCTTAAGGCCTGGAGGTCTCTCCCTATCCCTCAATTCGCCGTAAGTAACTGTTCTCTCTCTTAGTACGGTTCTTATGCAAATGGTTGCTGAGATCTCTGGTTAACATTATTTAATAGAGCAAGATGAATGACTGTGTATGAAAGAATATGATCTAACATACCCTGCCTATTGAAACAGCTGGCAGCCCTTGCTGGCCAACTCCTAATTCTCTGCTCTAGTTCTACTCTTGGCTCTATATCCTCATTCTCTCTATAAGACTATGACTTTCACGTGGTGAAACTCTATATAGTCACTCATACAGGGAATGATATGCTTACTCTTCACTAAACAAAATATGGGTTTAAAGCAAAAGAAAAAGTGGTGTGCTAAAGATAGACTGAAAGTACAGAAGATATAAAAAGCAACATCTTCAGAGGAAGCTACTACAGCTCTGGTTTGCATCTTACGTGGTGTAATCAGACATGTGTTTCAATGTAGGAAAAAATATCACTTTCACAAACACCACTTTAAAGACAGTATATTAAAATCAGTATTCTTTCTGTGACACTCAAAATTCTACAGTTTTTTCCTAGAGTCATAAACCCCAGCCTTGATATGGTAGAATTTATTATTAATAAAACAAACCAAAGTCACCTGCTTTTTGTTTCATCTTCAAAACACATCATTTTCTCCTTAGAGAAGGTATTTTGAAGATCAAAAGCATACTATACTGTTCAGTAGGCACATCCAAAGCCTTTTACCAGATCTTCTACACTAAAAAGTTCTCAGATCACTAATTCACAGTTTATTGTAATTAATATTAATTTAATGGGATTAAATCTATTAGAAAAGTACAAAATAAAGCTTAGGATTCATTGCTTAAGTCTTCTGATGGTCTTCTTTACCAACATGAAAATAAATATAAATGTGTTATAAAGAGCTAGATTTCAGACTATTTTACTCAGAACTGCATACAAAACCCTTTTTTGCATAGCCTTCATAAGAGAAAGTAATTAGAAGAACATTTGTCTTCACATTCTCACCATAAATTAGGAAAAGCTACCAACAGTCTGACATTTCTAAACAAATAGTTGCACTGAGTGCCAGCTAAACATAAGGAGTGCCTTGGATAGGAAGGGAGAAGGAAAGTATTTTTCTTAGGAACAGCCTTATAGATTCTGTATCTAAAAGGACAGTTCTTGTGCAGTCCACTTGAGCTCCTTTACTCTAGTTTGTTTACATGCTTTTCTGTAGAAGCACCAAAAGCTGTTGTGGGCCATGCATGCAAATGCCAGCAACACAAAGGCACAGTTTGTACAAAAAGCAGGTGGTGGATGACAGTTGCTCTTTCCCAGCCATAGCACTGCTCCCTTCTGTTTGCTTGCTATACAGAAATTAAACCATTCAAGTATTTTTTCTTTATAAAGCATAATTTGCCAGTCCCTCAGGTTTCCATACATTGCTGTTTGAAATAACACATGGCATTGGTGGCATCTTAACTTTTTTTCCCAGTTTTTCACTGCAGAGATTTGTAGAGCAGGAGAGGGTTTGAAGTGCAGCATATCTGATCTATCTATCTATCTATCTGAAGTGCAGCAGATGCTGCCTGATTCTTGACTAGTTTATATCTGAGCAAGATGTTTACATCTTGGCAAAGCGCATATATGATTTTAAGAAGTCATAAGGGTGGGTTTTTTGTATTCACTTCACAAGTATAAAAATTACCCTAGCTGAAAACAGAGAAGACCAGAATGGTATAAATTTTAATATTATTTTCCTTTAGCAATTGAAATAACTATCCATATCTAATAATTATCCACATTTATAGGAAAAAATAAAATCATCCCATTGCTCACTGTGTAATCTAACAAGTGCAAGGGAGTGAAAACAGTAGCTTTGCAAGTGATATTTCTGAGACATGCATGGAAGTGATTCATAAGGAAGACATTTAACTATAGGGGTAACATATTGAGACTGTAACTCAGTGTGGGTAGAGGAATGGAAGCTGAGCACAGTGTATTTGCTGCTTTCCAAGTAAAGGATTTGTCCAAAAAGAATCCCGATTTCAGGAGTGAAAAGTCTATTAACAGAAGCTTTTGATGACATCGTGTCTGAGGTACCCACCTGGAAAGGTACTCCCACACTTCTGAAATCTTGACAAGATCCTATAACTTCTACTCTTAATACATTTCCTCTTGAAAACATTTTTGGCAAGTTGGCTTGTTGAAAATGGGGAAATAACCTCTTTGCCAGGAATAATGGCCAACCACTGACTCTAGTCTCAGTGGTCAATGCCAAGCATTTTTCTGTATCTCTATAAATCAAAAAATTTACCAGAAAGGAAAAATCATCTTTAACAGATAATATTGCCATTTTAAGCCAGGCAACTGTATGTGACTTTAAGGTCAATGAGTCTACAAATATCCCCAGTGTCGACTTTATCACTTGATGTGTACAGCACTCTATCTGTATCACTCTATCTGTACAGTACAGTGAAAACTGATGGATAAGATCAGATCTTCCTAAAATCACTACTAGAAAACAAAACAAAACAACAACATAACAATTTACACAATACATGAAATAAATGAAACAAATACAGGACCTTCTTTCCTGCACTGACTAACCAACTAGTTTTCTTTCAAAAATTATTATGCAGATTATGCTTATTTGTTTCTCTTCCATGCCACTCATTGGTTCCATGCCAACACTCAGTGGATTGTACCCTCATGTTGCTAAATTTTCAAGAGATTTAGTTCTTATCTAGATAGAAGGCAAGCACTCATTGTCATATGTCAAACAAGAAAATGATAGTGGGTTTTTTAAAACTTCGAGAATTTTCATGTATATACACTGACTTCAAAGGTTAAGCTCATTATTTACTGTTCTTTTAGCTTGTTAAACTTTATCACTCCAGCCTCAGATTTGTGAAGCTTCCAGTCAGTAGGTTTTTTTGAGGCTGGTTATAATGGTGCTTTTTTCCTCTCTCATATTATTAAAAAAAAAAATCAAAATACAACTAAAATCTGAAATAACACAGAAACTGTGTGCCTCATGAACTCAGACTTCCTCACTTTGTTGAGCATTTGGTTTCTACATTGGGATGAATTTTCCTTTGAAGAGAGATTGACTGAGACTACAGAACCCTTTCCACAGTTTACATTAGTGAGCCTGTACAGCTTTGTTTCCATAGCCCAGGAGATACTGGTGTGTTTCTTGTTTACAAAACATGGTCCAAGTCTGGAGTTATTCTATTTTAGTAAATATGTCTGAGTTCCATTCTCTAGCCCTGAGAGTGACACAGTCTGCTTTCTGCCCATATAGATAAAAATTTGTTTCCTCTAGGTGGCCTACAAACCTCAGAAGGGAGACCTCCCTTGCCTGCTTTATCCCCCATATGAGGACAAGGTATTATTTGAAAGAGTGGTCATTCGTATAGGCCAGAACTCCGCCAAACAGTTCCACAATGTGGACAACAGCAAGCCAGTAACTGAGTCTGGTCAGCCTTACACTATAGAGTAATACATATGCTGACAATGGTACGGACATATATGTATTTGGTACATAAAAATTCCATTTAGGTCACAATTAGAAAATTATCAATAATTTCAGAAAAATCACATTATGCAAGAAATAATACTCTCTGCAGTCTTCAACCTGCAGCAGTTTTCATTTTTCTGTAGTGCAGTTGACCAGTAATTTATTTGTCGTTATGGATATTATTTTTAGCTATGGATATAGACAGGAGGGGTTCTGTCTTCAGTATCTTTTGGGTTTTTTTTCTAATGGGAACCACCCTTGGAAACATCTTTCTTTTTAGTTGTGGTCATGCTTAACCTAGTCTGGTCCAAAGGCAAACAAATGCTGCTTTCTTTTGAAGTGATGATGGAATTGGTAGCAACCCAACAACAGGGCGTGCCCACACTGAATATATTCGGAAAGAGGCACAGAAATAGCCTGCAATTAAAAAGTACACTTAGAAATAAAACATCCTAACCATGATTCTCATTGGATTCCTCTCACAATTGCCTAAAAATTGAAAAAAATTATTGCAGAAGAGCTACTACATCAAAACAAAATAATGAACAGAGTTAGAAGCTATAAACAGCCAATAAATGAAAAGGGAAACATCAGCAGTTTGGAACATGTAACATTCCTCAGAGGGTTTGTAATGTGGGAAGAAAGAAAAACATTACAGAACATAAAAATAACCCCAGTGTGTGTGGAAGTGTCTGGGTTTTACATTCAGTGATTTAACTGTAGGTGTAATGTTCCATATTGGTGCTAATATTTATCAAACTGTTGATGCTGCAAGGGTAGGGAAGGATCTCATACATCACAATGACGAAGACAGAGCTTTCTGTACAAACCAGAAGGACAAATACCGCTTCGTTTGCTTGAGTTGTCGCATTCAGTATGATTAATAAAGTGTGTGAATTTATGAGATGAAAGCTTCCTGTATGTCTATCATATTTACTCTGTACATCTACTGCTCTTATATTGTCATTGTGTTTAAATCTCGCATATGACAAAACTCAATTTGGATATCAATCTGGATAGACATGGTCTATCTAAGTGCTCAGATTGGTTTACTTTTGCTTTTTTCATTGTCAAAGGTGCCACAGATTATTTTAGGATGTTTTTGGATGTTTTCCTTGGCCATCTAAAATGGAAACAATGAGATATAAATGCTGATTGCTTCACCAGTGGAGGAAGCAGATGGGGTAAAACCATAAACCTTGAAACCATTAACCTTCTGAGAGACTGAGATGTGCTGGAAGCTTGTACGTCGCAGTAGGAGCACACATCCCACCATTGACATGACAATTCCATTCACATGGAACTGATCATGTAGACATCAAATAAAATCAGCAGAGAGAAGTCATACATGGTAAGAATTACAGCTGTGCTAATAATACCAGCTTTGTGAATAGCTCCCTTGGGTCTCATGCAGCATAAATTGAATTATCTTTCTCCTTCAGTGGCGAGATCTAAACCTTTTCTCAAGTACTATATATACTTCTTACATTGTTAACCATTGCTGTCAAGAAAAGCCCAACTGACCAACAGGAAATATGGAGACGAGAAATATTTTAATATTTTGCTGTTCACAGTGCTCACATATTCCACTTTAAAGGTTCAGAACCACAGCTGCTACGGAGCATGACTTGAGAAGATAGGACCAACAACACAAATGTGAGGAGTAATATTTAAGGTAAAAAAATGACAAATTGTAGGGCACTGACTTCATACTAGTAAGTCTCAAATGAAATTTAATCTTCCAAGACGTTCTCTTTCCACAGTGGGCCCCTCATTAGACTGGTGAAATTAAAAAACTAATTAGAAGCAGGAATTCAGATTCAACCCAAATTCAGCCTGTATTTGCAAGTTGAATGAACTGTCAATTCAGAAAACAAAATGCTACAGAATCAGGAGAATAGAGTATTGAAAAAGCCATACAACTGAGTGATGCAAAATAACAGGCACCATGATGACATGCATTCGGCTAAATCCTCATTCATTAAAGCAAATTAGAATGCCATCCTCATCCTTACTCTTGTTGTTACACCTGCCACAGAAGTGTAAAAATCAATTCCAAACTGATTGACACTTTGGGGAGGAGACTCTGGCAGCCAGCTTTCCAATATCAGGGAGCAGAAGGACATTGAACAACTGTAGGTCAGAGATGGTAAAATTATTTCTTCCATAGTGCCTGAGCAGGGCAGCAAACTTTAAATTGTAGTGACAAAGTCTATTCTTTGGGATGAATCTTTTCTTCATGGCCATAAAATATTTCTCCACTGTGAGCAGTGGATGTAGTTTTGCTCAGTTTAAATGTCAGCAATCACACTCTTTGCTATTCTTTTTCTTTGTCACTGTTACCCATTAAGCTGTTTAAGGAGAGTTGTACTAAATGCATGTCTGAAAGGCCTTACCATAAGCAAATTTGAGACTCACACACTTGGATAGCTTCCTCTATGTCAAGAATCAAGGAATCTGGCTACAATGACACAAAGGAGAAAGAATATCATGTTTTCAGCAGTATTCTCTTAGGGATTGTCTTATTGGTCTCTGTATTGCATCAAAATGACTTCATCAAATAATCACACATACGATTAAATACTGAGGAAGCTTAATGAAGAAAAAAATCATCAAAGAATGAAAATTTTATTTGAAGAAAACTTGAAAATAATAAACAGTAAGGTAAAAAGCTTCTGGATTAAATGATAAAGTAATGCAGTTTTATACCTATGTTAATGCAGTTTCATCTCAGTCTAATCCAATTATATAGATGTTAAAGTCAAATCTTAACTCCTGCAAAAATAGTTTATGAAGAAGTCAATAGAGGAAGGTATTTTTCATAGTTCGGTAGGTATATTTACTTTTTTTTCTCTTTTCATAGAAAAATCAGAAGAACTCTCTAGAAAAGTAGCTAAAAAACTGTGGGGGCAGAGGAAAAACCACTCAGTGTTAATCTATCTCTGCTCTCTACAGCGTTTATCTTCCATTTCAATGGAGATAGAGTTGCACAGGTATTAAGTGCTATGGATAAATTAAACCCTGCAGCTTTAGATTGTCAAATCTGTATTTTGAATTGAAACAAAAAAGAATGCTCATATCTATGTTTCTTATAAGCTTCAGCTAGTTTTTAATTTCAGGTTAATTTACTTTGCTTTTCTTAAACCTCTGACAAAGTTTCAATTATACACTCCATTATGCTGTTTTTTTTCTATGAAGGGCTGAGTTACTCAGAAATTTCTCTACATAATAAAATCATAGATGGCTTTATTTCACAGCCTTACCCAGTCCAACTTTAAATATTGCTGATTCAAACTAATTAAATTCCACACCAGACTGTAGCTTCATTCACATTCAAAAGCAAGTGAAAAAGCAGGATAATGCTGAATATTGCCACATCTGACTGGGAGGGACAGTCCAGCTGAATTCATCTGCCCAAGTTAGATGGCAGCTACCAGGAAACAGTGGCCAGCAAGCAAAGTCTGAGGGACACCTAAACTAGGCAAGGAGATCTCTAGAAAAGAAAGGCATTGTCCTAAAACTACATTATGGTTTCCTCCTTGTAAACCTACTCTTGGGTATTGCATCTTCCTGAAATTCATTTTTATTAAAAAAAAAAGAAAAACTATTGTTTACTTTCATGGGTGCTTAGGTGGGTTTTCCCTTCTATAATTATTTGTAATGTTTTTGTGAATCTAAATGGAAAATTAAAAGCAAGATGAGAGCTAGTACAGGACTTCCCTTCCTTATCCTCTACTATCAGCCAGTAGACATTAACAACTGAATATTTCTTTGACCTACATCATAAGAAATATATTTTTTCATCAGAACAGTGAAGCAACACTCTGGCACACAGCTATTGAAACTGCATAGTGTTTACTGAAAGTGGGACTATTACTTAGACACTGGCAGTAAAGTAAAACAGTAAGAAACATCTCTGCAGTCTATGAAATGGTTTTTTAATGATATTAAAAGAAAATAAAATTTTAAAAGAGCACTACCAGATCTCCATTAGTGTCTCTCTGAAAATCCTGAACAGTTTGTCTATCTGCCAGGAATTTACTACCTTTATTGAATGTACTTGGCTTCATTACAGTGCACTATGGTTTTTCAACTGTCAGCTGAAATAACATGTGTGATTATCTGATAATCCATATGTAAGAGACAGATTTTTCCATTAAAGGAGCCTTTTTAATGAAAAAAACTATACCTTATTTCTAGAAGTAATGATAACTTATCAAATCACTGACACATCTCCATAAAAAGTACTGCCATTTTACAGGAAAATAGTCTAATAGCATAATTATAGAGAGTACTATTTATAACAGTAGTATTTATAATTGTCCAACACTTTCCATTGTATTCTGAGTAAATAATACAAACTCTAAAAGACTTTTCTTTTTTTCTTTTTTCTCTAAGTATAGCTGCTTTTATTCTTATGTTTCAAAGTTTCCCCAGAAACAGAAAACACTGCTAACAATTTTGGGATGTTACCCAAAAGTACATCAATTTTCTCAGATTGATTTTGTCATGATACTGCTGCAGGATGCAGTATCCTGAAAGTCCAAATATGTTTTAAGTTTTGAAAGCTCCAAGACGACACTTATCTGAGTAACCAGGAAAGTTCTAGCTTCAGTTCCATTACCTATACAAAATCCAAAATATTCCAGACTTCAGGGTGAACTAAGGCCTTTCAAAAGAGGAAGAATCATAATGTTGACAATTACAGCTGCAATTACAGTGGTTGTGGGCTGCAATCTTCAGGTCATGTTTATGGGAAGCACAGCAGAGGTGAAAGGATGCTACTTAATTTATCATGGAGGAGACAAATGAACTTAGAATTGAGATGTCTTGTTTCCTTTTCTGGAAGCATCAGTGTTGCTTCTTCTCAGATGCAAGATCACTTCCAATATAAGCAATGGAAGACAGCTGCCAAAATACCAAGAGAATGATGTAAGTTTTCTCAGGAACTCTGCTCAGGCTCTAAAGCTTGTACATAGAGAAACTAATTAATAATATCTTCATCTGAAGCATAGACTTTACATACAGAAGGATCAATCAAATATCACTCACCAGAAGGCTTTGTGCTTATACAGTTTGAAAATTTACTTCTAAGCTACCGCCTCTCTTTTTCAAGGACTCCTTTGACTTGGAGAATGCTTTCAGCAAAGATATAAAAGTGCACAAATAGGGTCTTTGCAAATGCCTACTGGATAAATTTCTCCACAATTGCCATTATCATTGGAGACAATGAATTTAAAGGGCCTTTTCATGTGTGACAAATTACATCAAATTTTCTCATGACCAAAAAACATGCTCTTTGCAAAAAGCAGGTTCTAAAACTCAGAGAAATAGCAGCCAAGCGAGCAGTGTCACACACATTTGAAAGGTTTTGTTGTGGGAGTAGCTATTGTTAAAAAATCTTAATTATTTGATTCTAAGAATTTCATAAAACATTGAAATAAAGTGAGTAGTGAGTAGAAAAAAATGACATGACATTCATATCTGAAAAATGTTGGAGCCATTTTTAGAGATAGAGCTCCTGAGGGAGGGAAGTGAAGAAAAACCAGCTTGCAGTCTTGGATGAGCTGAGCTTAGTGATCTGAAATCCACTGAGGTCATTGCTATCCTTATTTCAATTCTTTGATGGTTTGGAGGACGTTTATAAACAATACCAAGATAATTTAATTTTAAAAAAATAACTCTAGCACTTTGTTTACAGTTTTTAAAAAACATTTTATCTTTTTAAACAAACCAAAAGGTAACTTCAAAATATTGGCAGAAGCATTTAATCTAACAGACAGAAATCAAGAGACTGTTTTCAAGAAAGGAAAGATTATTTTTCATAGGCTTCATGGCAAGCTGATGTGTTTTTTAAACTCACAAATACTCACTCTCCTCTCCAGCACTTGGAAGAAACATCTTTTTTCAAACATATGGTTTGGTTTCTGTTATTGAAATAGCACACTTTGGCTGAGCCATAGCTTGTGTCAGCCCCTTAAGCAGCACAGATACTGCCTGGGGGTTCCCAGCCCATGCAACACCACTGCACTGGGGCAAGTTCAGTGGCAAAAGTAACTCTGCAAGAAAAAGCGGAGAGGCAAAAATGTTCTCGTTTTTTTCTTTACAGCCAGACTTAGCATACTTTTTAATAGCTGTTGATGATACATGATGTTTAGCAATTTTCATTTTCCTCCATACAGTTTCACATTGTGAGGTGTGAAGAGCTAACCCAGGCGTGCTGACCACCATGTCTCTGTGCACGCCCACGCAAGCCTTCAGGAGCTTGTGTACCTGGCTGCTGCTCTGTTCAGTGTACAGAAGTAGCTGACTGGGGAGTTCCTCCACCTGGAGAGGGGTTTAGTGATCCAGCTCATCTGAGGCTGATCTGCAGGGTCAGATCAACATGACTGACCTTTCCCTTTCAGCCTGCACTTCTACTAGGAAAGCAACCCGTGCCAGGCCTTATTCTCTGCTCCTGAGGCCAGCTGGTACAGTTCAGCAATATACTGGATAAACCACACAAGGCTTCTTATCAACATGATGACAACATCCAAACTGCATTTTTGGGAACAGTCTTGGAAAGTTGGAAACTGTGAGAATGTTACTCAGAGGAAAGTTATGCTGAAGACAACACAAAAATTAAACTTAAAGACATCTACATTACTATACCGAGGCCTGAGCCCTGGCACTGTTAAATTCATTGGGAAAACTCTAGACTTTATGCCCACAGATGGATATATACTTGAGTAAATATTTTTGTGTCTACTGTGCCCAGGAGATATGACTATGAATTTAAGAACAAGATCACACCATATGAACCTAAACCATAGTGTGGACAAGGTCTGTCAATTCATTTTAGCAAGTTTAACATCAGAGTGAAGTATGTATGGAACATAACAGTTTTGGATAAGTGGTTTAAAAGAGAAAATTCTTCTGTGCATTGAGAAATTTGGGTAAAAGACCAGATCTCCCCTTCTTTCTTGCTCCAGAGGAGACACAGTAAGAGGGAATGAAAAAAAAAACCAAAAAGCAAAAAAGAAAGAAAGAATGCTGGATGTCCTTACACCAGCTTCAAACCTGAGAGAAAGCCATCTGCTCCAGTGGAGGCATAGAGTGTGTCTCCAGTCACACTGAATGTACCCTTCTGCAGTATATCTCTACACCCTGCACATGTTGTCTTTTTCCTTTTTTCTTATTTGTTTCTTGTCAGAAGAAAGTGCATATGATACCTTCCAGTTCCAGGCTCCTTGCACCTAAATATTCTTTTTTCCCTGCAGTTTGCTCTGAGCAGTGGTTTTGCAGCAGAAGAGTAAGACTGCCTTTGGCCTGATTCCTAGATTTCTTGTAGTGCTAGTTACCTTCTCTACTCAAGTGTCTGTCATGAATTTAATCCTTTCCCCAGATAGTTCATCTGTCTCTACTTTTCAAAAGCATTTCTGGAGATTGTATTTGTTTTTCTCAAAATAATTCCTACATGCTGAAATCACAAGTACAACAAATGATCCTGTCTTTCAGCTAAGGAATTTAAAAATCCTTCCAAAGTTACATGTAAATATTAGATATCCCTGCTCTGAAATGTGCTTTGGTTGCCCCTCTAGTTCTTGGCCTCAGGTAAAGTAAAACAGTCTCATTTTAAAACTCAGTTTGTTTTGGGTCACAGTTTACATGACATTACTTTATCAATGTTCTGATGACTTTGTTATTCTTTCTGGCAATTATGCCTTATTCACTTCTCACCTCTCGTCTACCTCATGAAACAGTGAAAACAATATTTTTATTCTTTTTCTTTTTTAATCTTTGACAGTGTTAAGATCTCTGAGTTCTGAATACAGACACAGTTCTGGCTCCCATTGGTTTCCTGATTGTGCAAGGTCTAGAAATCCATCATTTCCACTGACCACTCTCTGTGTGTTGCCTTTTCCCTTTTCTTCCACTTTTTCGTGTTCACTTTTCTTCTCTGGGTCTCGATCATCTGACCACAATTTCAGCTACTGAATGTGAGAGGCAAGTTCAAAGGGTGAAGAGTCAAACCATACACTTTCTTATGGATTGGGATTCATTGATTGGATCATCTACTGGTTGATGCCCATGACTCATGCTAAAACATTTCAGTTAGTGAAGGCATCAGTAGTGTTCCCTCTCTCTGCCCAGACAACCTTCTTCATGAAACACAATTATTGTCAAGACTGTTGTACGTTTTCCAAATTTGGCTGAACTCAAACCAGAGGCTTAAAACTCACAGGGAGGAAAAGCACACATGCACAATCAAGTCAAGCCAAAATCTGAAACTTCTTATCACTGGCAGAGGGGCTTCGCTTGCAGCCAGGATGGAAAACAAATTCTTCCTTCCTGCAGCCTCCAGCCTTCCTTCCAGTCCAAAACCAGAAAAAAACATTGAAAGTGAGGTGTGACTGAGGGATGGGCCTTACTGACCGTGGGAAGCAGTGGAGTTATGCTTCAGACTGCCCCTCACTCCATAAAGCTAGTTTGCATTGTTTCATGCTGTCTATTGGAAATAATGCACTCTCAGCTCCATGGAAAACAAAAGCCTGTGGGAGGCCATGAAAAGCCTCATGGATTTTTCTGTTTTGCTAATCCAGTTGGTGAATCACTCTGACTACTTGCTTAATCTTACCTTCATTGTGTTATTTATCCTCAGCTTGAGGCGGGGGACGGATGTCATCAATCGTGTGCCAGGCTGCTATGCTAACGCTAAACACTGGGCACATTGCTGTACCCTCTAAACTATGTGGTTTTAAGGATGAACACCATACTCTGCACCAAAACTTGTACATATATTAAAAAGAGGATTTGGTCATTCATTGATGTGTAGTACAACACAGTTCACATGTGTACTGTACACATAGCAACTAAGGAACCTTCAGAGCAATCAAAAAATGATTAGCAATCAAAATATGCCCAGCCTCACCCTGTATTGTCTCCTTTCTCAGACAAATAGCTGTCATTTAAGGTAAGGTCCTACAATGACTTTATCAGTCACGAAAACAGTCCCATAACCTGTGCTCTCTAGAATGCTAATGACACTGGAGTGCAGCTGTTATTTGCTTATTAAATGTCTCAGAGGAAAAGATACAAACACATACAAACACACAATTTAAGTGGCTCATTAATCTGAGGAAATGCTCTCCCTTTGATGGGCTACAATGCAGTCTGAGCCAGGCAATGCAAAAAACCTTTTCTTGTCTGAGTAATTTGAAAGGAAAAAACTTCAAGTGCTCAGTTAAAAATTACTGCTTCTCCACATTGCCCATAGGGCCTAAGTATTGTGAATTTTGATGCAAAAACATTGAGAACCCTTTCATTTTTCCATCAACTAGTAGGGTGTTTCAAATTACAGTACTGTGCCAGGTCTATGCTTTTCCCTCTGTTAGAGGCAGTCCTTGGTGGTGATACACCTCCCAGAATGATTTCAAAAGTCTTTGGCAAATATCTATATTTGCTGGGCCTACGAATCATAAAATTCATCTCCATGATGGACAACAGACTTAAAAAAAACCACGAAAGAAATCTTCATTATTCCCCTCTGCATAAGGGGAGTAATACTGAAAGTCTTAAAGTAAGAAAGTGTTCATGAAGCCAAATGATACCCTGGAAAATACTTCCTTGTATTTATCATACTTCAAACTAAAAAGCAGGCAAGCGAAAACTTTCCAGATCCCCCAGCAATAAACAACCTGATTAAAATTTGCTTTTCCCATTAGATATCCACTATTCTTAACTATGCCAGTTGTGATTGCAGAGCACAGTGACACAGTAAAATATTTAAATAATTCTGCAGTTTGTAAGCAGACTCCACAGGCAGATTACTTGACTATTTCAATATACTGAATGACATACCAAACTGATAACTCCAGCCTATCTCTTCTTCAAATGTCATCAAGAAAATTGCAATACCATAAAGTGTGCCAAAGGTATTGACAAGGATTACAGAGGTGTCAATCAACACTGAAATTTGCATATTCCACAAGTCCTGCTCTTTTACTTGTATTATATCTGTGACACTGGAGACATGTAAGAAAGGCAATTACTTTTTCCTGGGATGTTTCTCAGACAAACAAAAAATGTAACATATAAACCCACAGGTTTCCTGGTGAAACTTACCAAGCGTTTTCCAAATTGCCGTTACTACAGTTTGAACTCTGCATTCAGCAACATATAGTTTTCTAATTCTGACAGTACACACTATCTGTTCTAGCCATGTACAGAACAAAACAGGTTTTTCCTTCATTAATGTCATTGGAGAACAGTATTTTTCAAAGATTTCTAAGTCCTGACCAAACATAGGCTAGGTATGACACATTCTATAAGCAGCTGGGAGAAGTCTCACAATTGCTAACTCTTGTTCTTGCGGGGGATTTCAACTAAGCAGATGTTTGTTCAAGTCACAACACGGCAGGGAGGAGACAGTCCTGAAGCTTCCTGGAGTGTGTGGAAGATAACTTCCTGACAAAACTGGTGAGGGAAGACAACTAGGAAAGGTGCCCACTGGACCTACTGTCCTTGAACAGAGGACTGGTGGCTGATGTGGTGTCTGGAGGCCACCTTGGGCACAGCGATCATAAAATGATCACGAGTTTTCAATTCTCAGAAAAGTAAGGAGGGGTGCCAGCAGAATGGCTACCTTGGCCTTCCAGAGGGTAGATTTTGGCCGGTTTAGGAGCCTGGTCGACAGGCACCTCTAACTCTGTGCTCAATTTTGGGCCTCTCACTATGAGAAAGACATTGAGGTGCTAGACCACATCCAGAGAAGGACAATGAAGATGGTGAAGGGTCTGGAGCACAAGTCTTATGAAAACCTGCTCAGGGAGCTGGGGAAAAGGAGGTTTGGGGGGCCTTATCTCTTTCTACAACTACTTTACAAGAGGGTCTGTTGAGGTGGGCATTGGTCTGCCTCTTCTCCCATGTAACAAGTGACAGGACAAGAAGAAATGGCCTCAAATTGCACCAGGGGAGGTTTAGGTCAGATATTAGGAAAAATCACTGCAAGGATTGTCAAGCGTTGCAACAGGATTCCCAGGGAAGTGGTGGTATTGCCATCCCTGGGGGTATTTAAAATATGTGTATGTCTATGGCACTGAAGGATGTGGTTTAGTGGTGGAGTTGACAGTGTTGGGTTAACAGTTGGACTCAATGAGCTTAAGGGTCTTTTCCAATCTAAATGATTGTATGGTTCTATGATTCTAAGAAATTACGAAGGTATATACCTAGGAAAGCATGCTAACCAAATGAAGTCAAAGTAGTTAGTGTTTCCCCCCAGTTTCAAATGCATTACAGAAGGACAGAAGTGACAAGCAGAGTATTAAAATAGTCACAGCACCCAGATGAATACCATCCTGAAGCTCACTCTTTCAAGTGATCAGTATAGTGATGTGCTGCTTGAATAGGAAAAAGCATGAACCAGACAATGGACAGTTTCAGTTCAAAACTGTGCCACTTTGCATAGACATTTTCATAAGCACTTTAGATCTTGATCTCCTTTCCTTCTAGCAGTGATTTCTGCATTCAGTCATTGCTAAAAAAAGGTTGTGACCAAACAAGTCACCAAGACATAACATATTCCACTTCATTTCCTATAAGGTAAGAATTAAGTGTGTAGTTAACACTTTCTTTATTAAAGCTGCTTTATCAAGTATGTTGAGCACACTAACACTTATCCAAATAACTCAGGAAATCTATACTATGCTTTTTTTTAACGTTGTGCATTAGCCAAAAAGTAATTGCTTTATACTGTTAATCTGTGCATATTTTCCTGGCAGTCTTTTGCCAGAGTAGCTTGAAGATGCCCTTGTGAAAGGGTCTGCATGAGTTTGAAATGAGGAGACAAGGGATGTGGTCAAAGCCAAGGCCATGAAGGAAATTCAAGTGTCTCCTTTTCCAGGTAACCTCTGTTAAGTTATTCCAGACTCCAGTCACTGACCTGGAATCATGTATCACTACTCTTCCTTACCAGCATGGGTGGGTTCCCCCACTGTTGCTCAACTTAGAACTTCCTTCAGCTTTTCTTTGCCTTACCTCTATGGTATTAGGCATACCATAGTTAGGGCGATGATCCAGATAGGCTTATAATTGACTTCACTGAAAATTGTGATTGCCCACACCTAAGCATTTTGTAAAATGCTTCTCAAGCCTTTGTGAATGGTGGAACTCCTTATTTTAACTTCTCCATGAAACATGGCGTCTTTTTCACTTTTACAGACAAGGTGTATTTCAGTAATCTATGTATTCTACTGTTTTACTCTCCCACTTATTTTGATATTCTCAGTATTTGTACTTTCTGTGAACCCCATGACTCTTGGCATCAGCTGTATATTTCCACGTATTGCGTTGACAGCTATGTCAGACAGAGGTAGAGTTTAAGTAATTGTTTTGTTAGCTGAAAGGCTTTAGACAGCAAACAGAAATAATTGTCTTTATACGTCAGTGAAAGAAGTGCAGAAAACCAGATCAAGTATAAGTTTAAAACTAAAAACAGATTAAGTAACTCAGCAAATAAGGAAGAAAAGATTTGCACTTTATTTGCAGTATGCTTACAGCTGAATTAATTTGACAAGACACACATTTTAACCATACAGAACCTGAAAACGTATCTAAGCCTTTTCCATATACAAATGCAATGAATTGTTGGCTCTTAGTTACATTTTAAGCTAAAGGAAAAATCCCTACCTAGGTGAAGACTAATTAATAGTTCTGACACACAAACTGATAAAAATATGGGCTTATGGGCTTACAGGCTTCATAGATTTCCAGAAGTAATTTATTCTGGTATAGCGTTGCCATTGTTGCTAAATGTATATAACCATTCTGAGGGGCTGGAGACAATTCTTATTCATCCTTCAGTAAATGTGATCATGACTTGATGCTGCTCTGATAGCCCTCCTCAATGTGGTCATAGCTATTGTTCATTTACAGGAACAATGAGCAATTAATATTTAGACAGAAGAAAGGCTTTGCTTGCCTTATGTTAGGTATAATGCTGTCATCTGGACAAAGGAAGATGTTAATGATGTTATACAATCAGTGTGATATATTATCTAAACTGCATTTGGTTTCTCTCTTTAATTTGCTGAATGCTTCATAATTTTCCTTCTTCTGTTACCACTATTGAATTTACAGTTTACTACTGTTTACCATTTCCTCTGCTGATTTTTTATTTCTTTTTCCATAGTTTGCAGCAGTAGGTAATTGCTTCTCTGAATTTATCCAGAACAAGTTTCTCTCTTTGCTTCTGCTTCTTTGGAGATTAGACTGATGTGGTGGGACAAGCTGAAAATTTTTCATTTACTATCATTAATATTTCTCCAGAATCTTAACATGTAGGGGTATTACTGCCTTTATTTAACATTTCCTTTGAAAGCAAAGTACATTAGAGCAACTGGATCACTCATCAAACTTTGGATTTTGATCATGAGTGAGTCTGGCTCAAGTCAATATCACTCAAATATGATCCAAAAGACTGATTTGATTGAATGTTGTTGCGTCTTTCCCTATATTTCCCCTGCCTGCTGCAGACTTGTTAGAAGTAAGCTTTTCCAGCACTAAATGGAAAAGTTCTTTCACTTTCTGAAAAATGACCAAAAAAAAAGAAGTAAAATCAGGAAATCTCCTAACTGTGTAGAGGAGTTGAATCTCCTTCTGGGAAAATAAGTAAGATCTTTTATTTCGGTCAGATCAACCCACATATGAAGTGTCCCAAAATATTTGGTTACGTATCTAAAGGAAACTTAAACTCTGCTTCCCTAAGATATTGCTTCATAGCAATTAGAGTTCACTGTTTCCACAGGGCTGAGAGCAATGGACTATATCTGCCATCTTGCAATGTGGAGTTGGATGATCAATCTGAATTTTGCACCCAAGTACGTAGAACAGTAGCATGAACAGGCTGAAACACAAAAGGTATGTCCTACTGGCCCTTTCAATGTGTTTCCTATATCAATATTGCCACTCCTACTCTTACCTTTGAAGACAAAAGCCTAACTCCTTCATGACTGTAGATGTTTTGATATGCCAGATAATCAACTGGGAACAAAATAATATCATGTAGCTTACTGAGCAGTCATCTGATAGCATCTATTTTTATTTATATGAAAAGCAGATGTCCCAACAACAACTCTTAAATGATGCACTCTTTCCTCTCTGGTTTACCACCTTGGAAAATGTGGTAAAGGAATCACATAATTGTTTAAGTCATTCAGCAGCCTTGTCACATAATGTTTGCAACACAGCAGCAGCAGCAGTACAGCATTTTTTCACAGGTGTTAAATGAATCTGACAACGCAATAGACCTCTTGGGCATATTTACTTCCCAGCTAAAGAGCCTGCTCAACTTCGGTTTGAGAGAGCTGACAACTCACGACACTGTGAGTCTCATGCTTTTGGGAGGTGCCCATAAGCAAGCATAGTTGGCTCTTGGACCTTACCAGAGAGCCCTGCTGTTTTTATTTCTTGGCCATGAAGGACAGCCACTCTATTTCTGTTGGAAACAATTTTAGTGGTTGTCAGAGAATCTGCAGTTTTTCAGCAGTCTGTGAGCGGGGGATCGCTTAGACAGAGCAAGGCTGCCACCCCATTTCAGTAGTGTATTCTGCTCTCCCTAGAAAACTGCTGCCATATTTCCAGAAACCTTGGGACATCAGTGTTCTCTACTTTGCAGGAGTACTTGCATGTAGCTCAAAGCCAGTGAGGATAGGTAACTATATTAACTGAGACTAACACCTCTGCAAACTGGCCACCTCCACCGAGCACTTAGAGTTTCAGGGCCATCACACAATACCTCCATGTTTACAGAGTAATATCCTGGCAGTACAATATGACCTCTTCCCAATGCTTCTTAAAAAGAGGGTTCATGGAGAAAATTTGTTTAAAGTTCTGAAAAATTTGCTAAAGTTCTGAAATTCCAGGTTAATCCCTTTGTGGAAGTTGACTTCACTTCTATTTCAGATCTCCCATTTAAAATGTGAATGTCAACCTCTGTTTGAACTCTATATGTGCAGAACATACGGTCCCTGCGCATAAGGCTCCTGATGCAGTATCTGTACTGTTTTAAATTGAATTTCCCCAGAATTATTATCTTACCTTTTCAGCACAAATTGCTGCTGGCATGCATGCTCTGAGGAGTGTCTGTTTACCAGCTGTGTTCAAAGGGTTTGATAACATGTTATAAAACTTCAGCAGACTGAATAGCAGCTGTTCCCTATCAATTTCATATATTTGGTACAGAGAAGGAGAGGGTTTTACTTAGAAGAAAAATAGAGTAGCCAATAATATCACCCAAAAAAAATATTTTAAAATAAGTTTTTAAATAACCATAACATCCTTTAGGAGCCCAAAGGGGCAGTTGTATTCTATGGATTTATCAATTATAATTTCTGCAAAGACCAAAATAAAAGGTAGTGTCTTCTTTGAAGCTGAGTATGACAGAAGAATGTAAATCTGAAGGCCAGATAAAGAGCATTCCATGCTGGTGCCCCACAAAATCCCCTCTGTCGACATGACTAATTGCAATTTTGTTTCATAAATTTTAATGTGAGAAACATGGTCTTCTAGACACAAGAATGTAGGCATATCCTCTGCATATCATTGGCATTTTAAACAGCCTCGGCCTCTCTCTTCTGAAATAAAAACAAGGAAGGAAGTGATTACTGCAGGATTTGTACAACTGTGGAGCCCAGCCGATAATGCTGATAATAATAAAACTCCCTCTGTGTAGCTGTGTTCTCACCAGGAGAACTCAAAGAGACTCTTTGTTTGCTTGTTTGTTTTACAAAAGACATTTGTACCATTAGTCTCTTTTTCCAGATGGTGAAGTTGAGGCATAGAGGAGTGAAATCTTGCAGGAATGGTTGGGAAAATAATCAAAGCCTTCAAGCCCCCAAGGTTTTATCTCTACCCACTACACCATCTTATTCTTTCGTGCAGTACAAGGAGATGTCCCAATGGAAAATCTAGCTTTTTGGATTAAGTACATCTAAAGAACAGCTCCTTTTTGTAACATAAAACATGGGGCAGTTTAGGTGCCTAGGAACATGTCAGAAAAAAAAAAAGCAAGCTTAATTTAGTACAAAATGGTCAAAGCTTTTAGCCAGGTAGAATATTTTTCCTTCAGAAGTTTTTGCCTGATTAATAAATGCTTTGGTTCAACCTGTTAATAAAAGAAAAATCTCAAAAACCCCACCAACACCCACTCCCCTCAAAAAACCCACCTCAAAACCCAAAAAGCCTCATCCAACAGTATGTCTTAAAACAATATTTTGTTATGCACTCTTCCTGATGATGGAAATTACACTGTCAGATCTCAGGCTGCATCCTACTGTTAGTGACAGCCATGGAAAAATTTTAAATAAAGAAATGATAGTAAATGAATCTTCTAAATTCAAATCTGAAATGAAATGTGAACTTTCCTTGCAGGCACGTGCATTTTTTACAAAACTGTTAAATTTTGTGGAAAGGCCAAAAAAACCCAAAAGTGTTACTGAGTCCTCAAATGTATTACAAAGAATAGTGATAGCATGCATACTTGAAATAAGTTTATCATGACACAGTGATTTGAATCTTCTTGGAAAGACTTTGAACAATTAAGGAAACTATATACCATTGAAAAATACTTTCCCTTTAGATCTCCCAAGGAGGATATCCACAAAAGTAATTAAAGAAGGACATAGTAGGTTTTTGAGACAAAGAAAAATGTTTCTGAGATTGTTGCCAGGATGCTATGAGGAAAGGGAAAACACAAAAGACCTACTGGATCACTTGCATAAATTCATCTACAACACAAGTGTTCTTTGTCCTAGGGAAAAAAATACAGGGATGATGCAGTCTGTGTGCTTTAATGTTGAGCAATATATGAAACAACTGCTCTGACAGGTGCTTATCCTGTCATACATGAGGCCGTCATAATTTGCGTAAGTTATGGACACAGGAACAGAGTATTTATAGAAAGCAGCCTGGTCAAGGATGTGTGAGATGAATGGGTCTGACTTGTCACTGCATGATTCATGACCAACAAAGAACTTAGGACATTCTCTCAAATGTAAAATGCTGTGAAAATAATGTGTCCCCTGAAAGTTGTCATTCATGGTCAAGTTTTCACTTGACCGGTAGTGATCGCTTTTCCAAACAATGAGGATCTCCAGTTTTAATAGTGGTCACACTGCTGGCACAGGTAGAAATGAGCACTCCTCCATCTCAACAGTAGCTGGACCTGAACGATATCTGAAAGAAATATAGCTTGGCCTCCCCTTATTCTTTTCATAATAGCTTTGCTGTTCATGACAAGCTGAAATCAGACTTAAAACATACTAGAAATTACCTAGGTGTTGTATAACGTCAAGAAGAATATTTCTCCATTTGTAGAATTAATTTTTAAGTAATAAGATCTTATGAATGTGGTTGTTCCAGCCTGCATGAGCTGGGTCCTTCAAAACCAATAATCTCTGTTAAACAAGTCATGCCATGTTAGATTTCGAAGTGTGCAGAGAGCTCCAATTTCATCCACTGGGTTTTTTGTTTCTTTGTTTCTACAATTGCCATTGGTCAGCAATGCCTACAAATGGATTTTGTGCTTTCGTTTTGTTGGAAATGAGAACCAACCATTGCTTTCTGGCCCTCAACATTTTTGTTAGCAAACATCTTAAGCTGTCTCTTTTAATCCAAAAAAATTCCAGACACACAAAAAACAACCTAGAATTTTGCACTGAGTTCCTCAACATTGAAAGACTCAACTGCATATTTCAGTGAATGAAGACTAAGAGCTTACAGATGAATCATTTCTTGCACCATGTTAGTTCAAAGGTTTCAATCAGCTTTGTACCATCTATGTTTCTTTGTGATACAATCTATACACTCTAAGAAAAACTCGAATGCTAAGGGCACTCTTTATCAGACCAAGCAAAATAGTGAGAAACAGAGTAGAGCTACATAAGAATTAGGTACAAGAATCTCAGAACTTTTATCATTGCATGTCTTGCTATTGCTTGAAAACGTAGGAAAAAGCTATATGTAACCCTGGTATCTCTCTCGCCTTGAACAGATTTTACTGCAGGGTCTCATCTGCCCATCTAGTAAAATGGAAGAGAGGATTGGTTCTGTGAGAAGCAGTAGATGTTAGAGCAGCCAGGCTTAGGCTGTTCTTGTTGGGTCACAATTATTCTGATTTATTTATATGATATTGAAAAAGCAATTACAAATGAATGAAATTTAAAGCATATTTAAAAGCAAAAAGAACAACAATGCACTGTTCCCTGCCCCTGGATATTCTCATTTGGGAGATCACTGCGACGCATTATTTCAAGCTGTACTAGTTTATCAAGCCAAAACAGGATGTGCTGAAAGCTGATACCACCTTGTAACCTGGGTGTTAAGTGCTGTTTAAGCTATTATGCAACTCTGACCTTTTCTGAACAGAAAGTGCTGGGTCTGCTTCCTTGTTTGCAGAGTGTATGGCCATGCACAGGCCCACAGGGAGCAGAGAGGACGTCAGTACTCTGTGTTAGTCTGGCAGGAGTAGGTTCAGTTTGGCCCACCTGGTGGATTTTGTGTGTGAAGGTTATTGCTGCTACTCCAGAATTCCTCGCTCTACCGCCCCTCCACTGGCGGGTGTGGGTGAGTGCTACTACAGAGCTTTCATGGCGGTTGCCCAGAAGTGGTCTCAGTTTTCTCAGCCTGCTATTGCATCCTGTGATAAGGAAACCAAACCATAACTCCATCTGCACCATGTGCTCAACCTGTCCCTGATTTTTCTCTCTGCCTCTCCCCCATCAGTGTCCCCTCTCCTCCCTTCTCACTCCATTAGCTCATGCTCTACCAGGAAAACCTGAGATAACCTGCTGACTGCTCATCTGCTGTACCCTGTTCTTCACTCATTACTTATTTGCATTATTGGTTTGGTTTTGTTTGTAAGACTTTAGAGACAAGGAGCTTCTGGAGATTAGCTTGTACAGTCTGCCATAACACGGGACTACTTTTAATTACTCCTTAAATGAAGGTAGCATTAATCATTTTGCTTCTATCCCACTCATCATCAGCATCTTAGCATATGGAGGTAGATAGTGAATGAAGACTGTAAAGGCTTCTACTTTTATTTTTTTGTTATCATCTTCCTAAGATACAGTATTGCAGACACTGAGGCAATGGGGTCATTAAAGATGCATAGATTAAGCCTAAGGCACAACTTTGTTATGAGAAAAGCTGAGATATAAACATTTAAATATTTGCTCCTAAACTTTTTTGAGCCTTATCCAATTAAATTGATTGAGAAATTGTATGAAAATAGCATAGAAATGAATTACGTAGCTAGAGTTATAAATAACGATCAATAAGCAAGGATAAACAAATGCTAATTTCATCCTATACTCTAGGGCTAAAGCAATTATGTTCTGAACAGATTTTAAAAGCCAGCTGATAAACTTAATTATCAATAAAAAGACTCAACAGGTCAGTTAAATAAGACAAAAAGTTAATGTTCGCCTGTGTCACGCAGCAAAGCCAGAGCCTCGGAAGCTTGCTACCTCTGCACAAAAAGAGAAGAAGCAACTATAGCCTCTCATGGTAATGATTCTGAAAACATAGCAAACAAATGATGTCTGTCTTTTACACCTAAATTTGTCATGAACAATCAAGGCCTAAATAAATCAGATTATGTATTATCAAAGAAAGGCAAGACTTTCTACTTGCTGAAGAAAGTTATTATTAACGGGTTCATGCTTGGAAATTATTCTGGGCTCAATGACAGCTGACAGCACAGCACAAGAGGGGAATTCTAATCTAATTTGGTTGAGTGTGCTTCAGTTAACTCCTTCACAAAAAAAGTACTTAACATGGGACATAATTGTTAAGCATTTGCAAAACAACATGCTTTCAATCTCAGTACCTATAACTGAGGGTTATGCGTTAGATGCTGATATTTAGCGCTAGGGTCTTATGGTTGGAGGCTTTAATTTTGGTGCAGTACTTGATGCATGTAATTAAGTGAGTCTGCTATTTATAGGTAGTATTAAGAAAAGTATGATGCATTTTTCTGTGTAGAACTTAGAAGCTATGGCTCTATCTCATACAGAGTGGGATAGAGTAAAACACCTCAACCAGTTAAATAACTAGGGCTTTGGGTAGAAGAACACACTGTGCATGGTAAATCTCTTTATCATCTACTGCCCTTTACAATGTTGCATGAGGGGAATAGCCCACAGAGTGTTATTCATCCATTGCTACAGAAAAAATGTTAGAATCTGTCATAACTTAAGCGGGGGATGGAGAAAGAGAGAGAAAAGTTAAAGACCAGTTTCTAAATCCATGCTTTTAAGTTAGTAGATGTTGGACCTTTGCATCCTAGAGTTTTAAAAGAGATGACTGCTGACTGAATACTAGGAATACCAATTTTCAATAACCTTACTGGGTAAACTCCAGAACAGTTTGGAGATAATAATACATCCTGTCATCAGTCACATAAAAAACTTCAAAAGAAAGGTTTTGTTTATAAAAATTAAAATTAGGGGAAAGGAGCTCATGTTAATTAATATAAGACTAAAGAGAGAGTGATAGTTAAAGTTGCTATTCTTTTGATTCACTCAAATGGCTAGCTTAGTGTACTCATAGTATTAATGGATTGTTGTGTATTTCTTAATCACAATACGTATTTGTTGAAGACAAAAAATAAAACAGTGATTAGCTTGTTGAACCGTGTCAAAATGTGTTCAAGAGCAACAATCATTATTGAGAGTATTTGTTTCCAGTAAGAACACCCAGAAGACAGGGTTTGAAATAATGAGGACTTTTCTTATGATTTTTGTGAGGATATAATAATTAGTACAAAGGTAATCAATTAAAAAAAGAGGCCTTCAGTGCAGAACAAGGGGGATTGCTTGCTACATGACATAGAATTGCTGCTTGTTTTTACAAAAGCACAAATAAAGAGACACATGCAGAAAACCACAATGCAAGTGAACTTTTCAACATGGGAAACAGCTGCTCTGAAAACAACATCAGATCCATCGGACAGTCAGCTCATCCTCAGCTATCTCTGAAACACTAGGGCCAAAAGGAATGAGGAAATTACTGAGTGCAGTGATAGGTCCTGGCAGATCCTGCATCTGAAGTGGATCAGGACTGCTGCATTTTCCCTGCACTGGGCAAACAGGGACTGCCTGAATGCTGGCAAACTCTCACTGACAATTCAAGTAGTGATGAGTGAGACAGGACTCAAAAAAAATTCGGTAGAGCAGTTGAAAGACTGTAACGATACTTTCCACTCTAAGAGTCCAAGAATCCAGTTTATTTAAGTTAGACATTTATATACCTACAAACAGGATAATAGAAAATTTACGTTTGATAATTTTGAGATCTCCAGTCCATCAACCAGGATGTGTGACAGGGTTCAATGAGTGAAAATAGAAGCTACATTAATACAGACAAGGAATAAGTAAGGATATTAACTTAAACTAGAATGTAATTTAAAATGCAAATTAAGCTAGAATAATTATTGTTTTGCTGGTGTAACTTATGAGCTTAATTTTCTTCCCTGAAAGTCATATTTGTTATAAATCTAATCTTTTTATACTTCTAATCAGCTTAGAAATTTCAGTAAAATGAAAGAGTAGGTCAGGCTCATATTAGACTATTTTAGTGTGCTGTGCAGCATATAAGAAATATTGATGCACTAAAGAAATGTTCTGAAAAGCACACCATAGAATGTTAGTTATAGTCAATGGATATGCTCCTAAAATATTAGTTTAGCTATCAGACTGCAAAACAAGTTTGATGAAGCTCCCAGGTCCACTGAGAGCTGAATACACTTTATTGTGGACAGTTTAAAACAGCCCAGAGGCTGAGACAGCTCAAGCTTGCAGCCAGTGAAAAAACAATCACTAAAAAGCTTAACACTCTATTAACTATTTTTTATAACATTAGCTCTAAAACATTGATTTAATTTTCTTCTCTTTACTGCCTTAAGATTTTCAATTTGAAAAGATTTTTCAAGTCACCTGTTTAAAATCAATGCCTTTACTGGAAATTTTATTTAAGTTAACTACAGATCTAGAAGGTCTGTATTATGGGCTGGTATTGCTGAATACAAGAACTGAAAAAAATGCAGTTAACTGGGAATCCAGACTGCAAAATGTCATGTATTACTCTATAATTTGACTTGACAGATTTGAAAAGAGAATTAACAGACAAGATAATGCTGCAGGTACATATATGGATTGGAATATAGAGAGAGAAGGCAGGTGAGGGTACTATTTATTTTTGAAAAACATGAAAAAGGACAGAATTCTAAAAAAAAAAAAAATTAAAGAAGAACATAAGGAGTATGTAACAATCTAGAAAAATGAATACATTTATGTATGCTATGTAAAAGGAAGCATGAACAAAAGAAACAAAGACAGAAAAAGGAAGGTAAGAATTACAGAATTATAGAATCACAGTAGGCACCAAGAAGGACCATCTTCACTGTAAAAGACATTTTCTTGTATTCAGAGGCAATTTTCTGTGTTTCAGTTTGTGCTCATTGTCTCTTGTCCTGCCACTGGACACCATGGAGAAGAGTCTGGTTCTTCTTTTCCCATCAGTTATTAGACACCTTCTCTTCCCTGGGTTGAACAGTTCCACTCTCTCAGCCTTCCCTTGTATGTAAGATGTCTCAATCCCTTCGTCATCCTCACAGTGCTTTACTGGACTCATTCAAATACCTTTATATCTCTCTTGCACTGGGAAGCCCAGAACTGGACCCAGAACTCCTTTGTAAATCCATGTGGACTGCTCATAGTCACCTTCTTGTCCTTCATGTGTCTGGAAATGGTTTCCAGGATTATTTGCCCCATCTCCTTTTCAGGATTCAAGGTGAGGCCGACCAGCCTGTATTTCATTAAATCCTCCTTCTTGCCCTTCTAAAGATGCACCTTCCCTGATGGTCATAAATGTTCAGAAATTCAACACTGGTCTCACGGTGACTTAGGGCAGGTCCCTCAATATCTGATAGCATCCTATCAGGTCCCACGGTTTTATGTATGCCTAGTTATGATCCTAGTTATGTATGCCTAACATGATCCGCTTTCTTCAAGAACTAATCTTGCTTGCTCCAGACTTTTCCACATGGACGTGCAATTGCTGAATGTAAGTTGTATCGGTAAAGACAAAGATAAAACACACATCAAATATTGTTTCAGCCTTCTCTGTGCCCTTGTCACAGCATACTTTGCCCACTAGTAGGATCATGTTTCCTCTGATCTTCCTTTTGCTCCTTTGTCTTTTGTTTCCTTTACCTGTAGAAGCCCTTCCTGTTGCCTCTCACATCCCATGACAGATATTACTGCAGGTGCAATGGATTTTTCCTAATCCCATCCCCCAATGTCTTTATATTCCTCCTGAATCACTTGCTTCTGTCTCTTCTATGTTTTCTTCATACGTTAACCTTAATCAAGAGTTGCTCAATCATCCATGGAGGGCTCCTCTCACCTGTTTTTGATTTTCTGCTTGTTGGGATAGGAGTCCTGAACTTAGAGATGATCTTTAAAATTCAACCAGTTCTCTTGCACCTCTCTCCTTTACAGGACCACATCCAACGGGATTCCTTCAAGCAGATCCCCGAACATGCCAAAGTCTTCTCTCCTAACATGTGGGATAATGATCCTGCTTTTTGTTGGGCTTGTTCCTAGCCAAAGAATAAAAAGTGAAGGAGGAAAGAGAAATGGTGCAGTGGGAAGATGAAGTGAAAACTCCTTTTTTTCTCCTTTACTGATACTTCTTTTCATAGGCCTCCCTTCTTGCTCTTCATTTTTTCTAATTGTGTCAAACACTTTAGAAACTTAGAATCATTTAGTCTGGAAAAGTCCTGTAAGATCATTAAGTCCAATAACCATTAACCTGTCACTGCCAATTCCACCACCAAACCACATCTGTAAGTGTCACATCCAAGAATGGTGACTTCAGCACTTCCCTGGGCAGCCTGTTGCAATGCCTGACCACCCTTCCCATGAATAAATTTTTAATATCCGGTCTAAACCTCCCCTGGCACAACTTGAGACCATGTCCTCTTTTCTTATCATTTGTAACTTGGGAGTAAAGACTGACTTGTTACAACCACATTTCAGATAGTTGTAGAGAGAGATAAGCCTCCTTTTCTCCAGGCTAAATAAGCTTAGCCCCCTGAGCCCCTCATAAGACTCCAGCCCCTTCACTATCTCCGTTGCCCTTCTCTGGACGCGCTCCAGCACCTCAATGTCTTTTTTCTAGTAAGGGGCCCAGAAATGGACATAGGATTTGAGGTGCGGCCTCACCAGTGCTGAATGCGAGGGGCAATCACTGCTCTAGTCCGGATGGCCACAGTATTTCTGATACAATCAACAGATACTTTTAATATTTACATTACTTTTAATGAAGCAAATTGCATATTTGTAATGCACGAAGCAGTTACATAATTTCAATGACTAAAAATACATGGGGAAGCCAACTTGCCTGATGCCTAAATCTGTTTTAAAAAATTAAATTCTGTCTACATAATTTCTAATTTTAGAGAAGATTTTAAGACCAATTCCTCTGGGTACAGGAGTTTTATTTGCTTGATGACAACTGAAACATTTTCAGATTAGTTTCCAACACATACATTTCAATAAAATGTGCACAACATTGTCGGCTACACCCCTCTTAATCCATGGCTCAACTAAAATGCATTCCACATGAATGCCAGCAAAGCACTGGGTAACTTGCCAAATGAAAACCATAAGGTATTGTACATTTAATTCCTTACAGTGGAAAGCCAGAGGAAACTTTCTTATGTTATTTAAACTGTATTATTTGAAAATGATGCTAATCTCTTGAAAGTTGGTTTTGAAATATGGCTTCCATTCATATGATATCATGAAAAGCAGAAGAACAATTTTACTAATGTTTAAGGGATGTAGTGTGATGACAGGTAAGAATTTTTGTGTAAGCCTATAGAAGTGCTTACTCTAGGGAATGTTCTCCTTTCCCTTCCCCTTCTTCTTCACTGTGTTTCTTTTTACATCCCAATTTGTTTCAAATTTCTTATATTTCATTGTCTATATTCCTAAAAACATGGTTTCCCTTCACTGACATTTGTGCCTTCACCCCATTCTGTGATAGTCAAAGTTGGAAATATCAGAAACTGCTATGTAGTAGACAGAGACAAGAAGAAAAGAAAAAAGCAACAGTAGCACACAGTGAGTATGACAAATGTCACAAACAGACTGATCTGTTATGAAATAGTTTCCTTCACTTTTAACTAGACTTAATCAAATTAAGAGAGAGAAAAAATCATGGAACTTCTGAAAAATTCTATTTGAAAATGCCATCAGACAGAATTTATAAAGTGTGCCTAGCAGATACAGCAGCGACTTGGTGAGACTGTCCACTCTGTTCAGCTTCCCTGAAATCTGTTTTAACCAGACTGCTGCCTGACATCCCAAAAGCTGGCTCCAGCCAGATCTGGAGTTTCCAGAGTTTAAATGCTATGATGTCCTGACAAAATCATACTTCCCAATGAAATCCAGATGACTAGAAAGTGTGCTGCTGCTCCTCTCCTTCATAACAGTAACCGCAAGATTACTCCAAAGAAGAAATAATTTTGAATTATTTGTTTGTATTTGAACAGGGCCATATCCCTTAGCAAACCATCCACTCCTTTCAATAAGTAGCTTCAACATAAGAAATGGGGGTATGATACCTACTTTCACTGCAGCTTCCAGCCACTTTAGGTTTTATATTTCCTTCTCTTATCAAATTCCTCTTCCTTGACCTATTCACTTTCAAAGAATTAACGACTGAACTACAGAAGGCATTAATTAATCATGTATTATGCTCATGTCTCCTTGCAGAATGTCCTCCAATACATCAATACTCTTGTTGAATTAAGGTCACCAGGACAGGACAGACCCAGTTTCCACTTCTGGTAGCAGTAGTATGTCATATGGAGTAGGAGATGCCAGCTTGCTTTCCTGGGAATTTCTGAAGCGTGTTGTATCTGTCAGCTAGAAGTAACTACAGCTTTATGAGAAGTTATGTTTTTTTCAATCTAATACAACCATGGTCCTTTTTTTTTTTTTT
>NW_024104763.1:86334-224577 GCF_003945595.2 Pipra filicauda
CAATCACTCACCCCAAGGTGTCCTGAGAAGGTGGAGGTACAAAAGGCAGCCCATCTCAGCGTTGATGAAATTTTTCCCCCTCATCATTCTCTACAACTCCCTGAAAGGAGGTTGTAGCCAGGTGGGAGTTGGTCTCTTCTCCCAGGCAACTATCAGTAAGACAAGAGGGCATGGTCTTAAGCTCTGCCAGGGGAGGTTTAAGTTGGATATTAGGAAGAAATTTTTACAGAGAGGGTAATCAGGCATTGGAATGGGTTGCCCAGGGAGATGGTGGCTTTTAAGTCCTGGAGGTTTTTAAGATGAGACTGGATGTGGCGCTTAGTGCCATGGTCTAGTAACCACGGTGGTAGTGGATCAGGGGTTGGACTTGATGATCTCAGAGGTCCTTTCCAACCCGGCTAATTCTATGATTCTATGATTCTATGATTTTTGCTTATGTCCAATCTCTTTTTATACCTTTTTCTTTAGGCAGTTTGAGTGGCTATAGTCAATAAACTAATTTTTTGAGTGATAGAGAGATGAAATAGGTCTCAGGATCGCCTTTCCCAGTGGGAAAGGCCGTGTTATCTCCATATTGCTCCTTTCTTCATTTTAATCCTTTTGTCAGTTTCTGGGAATGTCTCCTCAGGTGTGTGGTGGGGGATGGGGGGGGAGGAGCAGGGAGGAATGTTTCTAGGAAACCTTCAGGAGCCTTTTTCTTTTGTGTGACCTTATCTATCATCTAACAATGGGTAGTGCATGAGATTGGGGGCAATGCTGACCCCTCATTCTACCTCTCTTTGATAACAGCTTGCTTAGCTAAGGCTAGATTAGTCATTTTTCTCTATCTGATTTCTCAAAGCAAAAAGTCAGCCAAAGTCATGGCTTTAGTCATGGTCATTGTCAGGAAAAAGTCAAAATTGTTTACAAGTAACAGGAAAACTTTAAAATATATTCCATTTCCACATTTATTTCACTGCTTCAAGTGCTGGTGTTAAGAAACATTCCTTACATAGACTGTGGTATTACTCAGATAAGACGAGATAAAAAGATTCAGAGTTTTCATGTGGCCCATAAACACATGCTAATTTTCATGGTATTCAACCCAGCCATGGGAGAAAATCTCCTTGGTACTGTGGGAAGCCACCTATTCCAAAGAAATCTTCTTTTTCTTGTCAGATCTATTTGGACTTGGGAGAATTCTTGTAAATTTTTTTTGCTTTTTTTATCAGCAGTAACATTAATTATTTTTTTATATGTGACTTTTTTTTCTGCTTTTAGTGTACAAACAGAACAACAGAGGAGAGTGTGAGCACTTCTTGAAGACTCAGAATAATCAGAAGCTGAGATTAAGCAACAGTATATAGAGTAGAAACTTAATTGTGCAATTGATCATTCTGCTCAGCAATATTGCCAAATTGACAAAGCCAATCTTTAAAACTTTGGTTACAAATAATGGATGTGCAAAGGAATTTATTAAGCTGGACAAGAAGTGATCTATACACCTGTACCTTGAAATCCAGAATACTTTTTCTTTTTAAGGGAAGATATACAAGAGGAAGGCAGTAGGATAAGAGTAATAAACATAAGCAATCACCTATCCACAGGTAACACTCTGCTGTCAGTTTTGTAAAACACAGAAGGATCTGAAATGGGAGTCTATGAGAATATTTATGAAAATTTAGAAGGTCCTTACATTTATTTTAAAACAAGTTGGAAATCAGGTACAAACACTATGTCAGAAACGAAAACAAACTGCAATTACTATGCTAAATTTCTAGCTGTTTTCTTTAATCAGGGACCATGTTAGGCAGATGCAACTATTTATTTTGATGTTGCATTGATATGGTACAGGCAACAGGATGTACACAAATGTCACAGTGAAAATCTCTATAAATTCAAAATCCCTCATTTGTCTATTATTCTGCAATAACTAGCTAATATACCATATTTTATTACTTTATTAGTGTTATCTGAGTCAAGAAGCAGCTTTTGCATCTGCATTGTACTACTAAGGGTAATATTTTCATCATATTTTATCACATAATCAAGCTATCATTTAAAGCGTATTAAAAAGCCAAATATAAGGAAGAGAAAAAATATAATTCCCAAATCTGATGGAATACCATTATGAAATTTAATTAGCTTCAGAAAATCTCCATTTCTCTGTGCTGCTCGAGTCTTGTTCAACGCTTACATTGAACAAGAATGCACATTTTTCAGATAATCTCTCCGAGTGAGTCATTTTAGCATGCTCCATTTCAGAGCTGGCAACTCTGATGATAAAAATTTTAGCTACTCTCTTCACCTTTCTCTTAGAATAAAAAACATGCAGCATGTGACATATAAAATGAGTTCAGTCCTGTAGAAAGTTCTATAGAGATTCAACACTACTAAGGTCAATCAGAATGAATACATGAAACGTGATGGAAATCCTTGCTTTTGACAATTTTCAGGTCATGGAGTTCACAAGGCAAGAAGATAGACAGAAAACTGTGAGAGATCAGTCAAAAATAGATTTTAAAAAAGCATACTATAACTATGAAATATTCTACAGGGGATTTGCTATAGGGTTGTGAAACTACACCTAATAGAAATGGTAACAGCTCTACAGAGATCTGAAGAGGACAGAAGTCTTGACAGCAGTGTTCTCTGGTTGCTGAATGATTTACTATCCAGGAAATATTAGTCAAATAATAGTTGAGTTGAAGTATTTTATGTCACGTCAGAGGCAGAACATCTCCATTTGACACAAGCTTTTACATAGTGTCATTTGCAAGCATTTTGTGGAACACCACAGGTTTACAGAGAGAAAGATTTCCTTGCCAAGAAGGATTTATTCAACACACACCTAACCCTTGTACGGCAGTGATTGTCTTGCACTGATTTCCTGAATGTCTTTCACAATCTATTTGAAATGATTGAAATGTTGTTCAAATTTGGAATGCAACCTGACAAAGCCAAGGTTTCACATAAATAGTTTCCTTCACTTCAGTTTACCATAAGGTTAAGAAGGAAGAGGAGGATGTTTTATTGTCCTTAAAGAGATGCTGATATTTGGAAAGCTGAAGCTTTGAAGTTGTCCCTTGGTTCAACACCCCTTTTCCTAGGGCATTTTGCACAATGTTGCTACTTAGCTGGGCATCCTTCTTGGAAAACGATGCTTGAACAGCAAACAGGATACAAAAAGCCAAATAGTTTCTCCTGCCTGCCAGAGTTGGCCACAAATAGCTGGCTCCGCACACATTAGGATGGCTAGGAGCCTGGAGCAGACAGCCTGGGACAGGAACACACTCAAGGAGCTGCCCGTACTTGCGGATGTGGGCAGGAGTGGGAGAGGAGCAGGGCAGACTGGGCCCTCAGGAGCCTCAGGGACCTGCTCAGAGGCAGACACAGGCTTGTGTCTCGATCAGCTTCCTGAAATTGGACCCTTCTGGTGTCAGGTGCATCTCGGCCTTGAAAATGATCAAGATAAATTGCATCATTAAAAAAAAAAAGACAAAAATTTACACATTTCAGTTGCACATACAATTACCTAAACCAAACATTAGAGAAGCAAAAATGTCCATATGAAAAATTAGCCTATCAGTGCAGCACTATTGTTTTATTAAACCAAAATAAAAATCCTGGCTACAAAAGTAAGCTATAGGATTGGAAACAAAAGTGAAGGATGACCCAGGAAGCAAACACCAAGGTTAAAAATACGGTAGTCCTCATCATAAGTGCATATGAATTGAATATATTTTCTGGAAATACTGTGATTGCCAGTTACTTCATATCTCTTCTTTTATATTCTTTATTATCCCTGCAGAATGTTATTACATGGATTACCTTTCCACAATAGCAGCCTCTGATGCAGTGCACACTAGCAATATACATAATTTCATTGAGGGATACAAGGTGAGAGAGATAAGATGATAAAAAAGAAGAAAACCCCTCTCATTTCACAGGACATTGTTACTCACAAATGTTAACAGAGGAACATTTCAGGAAGATCTCTGGGCAAACCAATGGAAAGAAAATCCATTAGGGGTGTTAAATGTAAAACTTCATAATCTTGGTTTAGGAATCTCCCAAACTGTAGATGATAGAAATATATTCTCTTGGTAATTTTTCACAGGTTTCAGCTATTGATCTTTCTGGGGGAAAGACAGAGATTTGGCAGGATTCCCCAGACCAGATATTGGAGACCAGGTAGTCCTTTTTCATGATTTGACATAGATACCTATATGTTTCCCTGTATGATCATGGTTTAGGGGTTAAGCTTAAAGGCCTGTGAAATTGAAAAGCAGCTGCCCAAAAAGTCATGCAAACCCAGCACCCTGTTTTTGGAGGATATGCAGGTAGGCTATTACAGTAGAAAGGAGATTATACAGAAACCTGCAGGAGGACCTGAGCAGACTGAGGAAGGTGAGAAACCTCAGCTATGAAGTAAAATGCTTCAAGGATTCTGCTCGTTGGGCTGTTCTAAAAAGGTCATGTATGTGTTATGTGAATGTGGGCATGTGTCAAAGAAGCCACTTGTTTATGAAGAAATAAAATGCAGTAGTACTATATCCATCCTCAAGGTGAAGATTTCCTTCGTTTTACAGGAGAGTTACTCCTGTACAATAAACTTGTATAAGTGCTTTGATTTTTTAGAACTTTAGTTTGCTTCAAAATTCAGCTAGCCACACTCCAAGATTATTTTTCGAAGATCCTTACCACTATGCCTCAAGTGCATAACATTTTATGATTTTTAGAAATGTGCTAAAACTTACGAGTGTAACTTCTTGTGCCTCTTGTCTCACAGGAAAGCAATTAAGTTATTGAGATACCTAAATTTAGGGAAATATTTCAGTCAAGTATTTTTGCAGAGAAGAATAACATTTGAGCTGGTCGAATTTCTGCTTTTAAAAGCTAACAAAAAATAGGTCCCCTAAGCTAAAGGGACCCACTTGGCAAACTTCCTTTGGATTTTTCCAGTTTTTCTGCTTTTTCCCTATCATTTTTTTCATCTTATGTCCTTTTCTTTTCTATAAAATAAAATGGAATTAATAATGTCAAGTATTAGTTTCCTTCATTGCCTACTCCAAAACAATAATCTTTCATTTCCTTCATTTTTTTCTATGTTGTTCTAACTTTTCTAAGGATTAACAAGGGAAAAAGTGGAAAGAAAAGGTGGGAAAAAGTTGAGTATTTTCATTTTATTGTGCTCAGCTGGTAAAATAGTGGTGGTAGGCATGAGTTCAATATTTTGGTTTTGAAACTGAGACCACAAGTCTAAATATTTAAACTTTTCACAGAACAAAAGCTCTGATCCAAAATATTTCACTTCATCATTTCACGGTAATAAAACACTTCAGAGTTCTTCGTGTGCACTGGTGTGTGAGTACAATTTGATTTGAGTACAATTCAATCCATTTTAATGGTCTTCTCACACTGTGTCAAATGCAGCTCTGATGCATCTTACTGCTCTATGTTTGTAGACACACAGTTGCAAGAAGGGCGTGGGTCCCTGGTTGGGCTTTGTCTCCTAAGAGGGAGTTTGGCAATGCAGTGTAGCTGTAGCAGGAGAATGGGGTAGAAAACACCTGGATTACTACTTTTCTGAGCTTGTGGATAGCTGCAGTGAACAGGGGTGGAAACCAACATTCCTGAGCTGTTTTGGGGGGTGCATAAGGAGACTAAAGGTGATAGAAGCTAAGAAAGAAAAAACTGGCACTCCTGAAAAAAACTCAAAAAGTGAATGTGACATTCTCTGTCATGAAATCACTACCATAAAAAAAAAGAAATCTGATGTTTCTTGTAATCAACTTTGTCCACTCTCATTTCTACCTTCAAGTCTCAGGCCAATTACCAAAACTGATCATTTCCTTCTTCTCCTTGAGTTCATCTCCATGTCCTCCCTAGGACAGTGAGTGCCCCCAGAGCCATATCACTCTTCTGGGTGGCAGGTAGCAAGATAAGAATCAACTCCATTTTGTGTTGGATCTTTTTTTTGTCCTGATGGAAATATTTTCATTTATTTTCAGTTTATAAGTGCTTTTGAATTACAATTCTATAAATTTGGATTTATTTTTAATTAAAATGGAAATCAAACATTTTAAACAAAAATTTCTCTGCTTTTAAAGGTACTGTTTGTTGATTAGAATTAATTAACTTCTCAGAGATGCTAAACTTTGGATTTTTTTTTAAATTGCTCTTTCTTTAAGTCCACTGATATTTGTACTTCGTTTCATTAAAACCGTGCTTTTTAATACAGCAATACCTAATTTATTTGTAAACATTTCTGAGTTTAAAAAGGTCTGTTAGTGACACAAAACCACAGATAGACAGGATCTTGGTAAATTTTTGTAAGAAATTTTTTAGTGAGGCTTCAGATTGCAAAAATATGTCTGTCTTTTCTGAGACTGCTCATATACTGTGGAGTACTTTTTCTTATATTCAATTTTGTGTTGAAATTTTAATTTTTCCATGGAAATTAGTTTAGATATTTCATCTGAATAATGATTTTTCCATCTATATGGAAAAGACTCTTACTTTTTTGATGGAAACAAAGTCAAAATTTGATTAAATTTATTTTCCTGTTAAATGGGTGATTTTGTCAAGTAGAGTGGCAGAAGAAGGGCAGTCTGGAGTCTGTTCACTCTGGACACTGTCCACATTACTGACTAAATGTGGGAAGGTCCGACACTGCACTGAGCCTTCATAAATTCTGTCTATAGAGTTTCCTGTGGTCTCACTGCTCCCTTGCACTAGCTTCTATTTCAATCTGATTATTCTAATAATTCATAAGTACCAGAGCATAGACCACACTGTGAAAAGTAGCTTCCCTACATTTTGTTTTTTTGCTTAGGTATTTTTGGAGTTTAGTATATGATAGGTCTGATCCAACAGCCCCTGAAGTCAGAAGGAACCCAGACAGCCTGTTGCAACAAATTTCTTAACAACTGAGGATTTTAGGGCTCTTAATATTATTCTCTGTGATAAGATATTTAAGCTAATTTAATTGAGCATACAATATAGAAGTTTTGTCCTTTTTTTGTGCCCATGTACTATTTAGACTATATTATATAAAACTACAGAACAAGTCCTCTGGGGGTCTATCACAAGTCTAATGAAACACATGAAAGAAGGACTAGAAAGAATAAAATCAAGAGACAACACAACAAAACCATTTCAGTTTTTTTTTCTTTCTTTTTTTTTTTAGTTTTTTTTTTTTTTTTTTTTTTTGTTTAGGTGCAGCTCTTTGTCAGCCTTTGGACAAGTATCATCAGAAAACTTGTTTTGTGAGCTTAATTTTGCTGCCCAATTACCTTGAGGTATGCTTATTTTTAACTGTATTTATTGCAGTGGATTCAAATGCACCGTCACTGTGCAGCTTTGTCCCACCAGTAGGCTGGAACTGAGACTGCAGATGGGATAAGCGTTCATGTCTGTCTGCAGCCACACGGCTGACATCAATCAGACAGGCACAGTTCTTTCTATCACCAGATCCTGCTCTTAAAACAGTATAAATATTTGCTGATTAGCTCCAGGCTTTCCTTCATGATTACAGTACAGCTGCAATGCCAGCAGGGCAAGGAAACATGTAAAGCTTGAGGATGTCCCTCTCCTGGCTGTGAGGAATGTAAGCTGGGACTGTTTGGGAAACTGCAGTGTATCAAGGTTTAAGGAAGAAACCTGAACTTTCAGGATAAGAAACTGTGTTTTTCTTATACATTAATTGGGAGAAATCAGATCCCCCCAGCCTGGTGGGAGAGTTACTGTCTGAAACAAATGGGGCAGCATATGATCCAAGAGTCCAACACTGAGACATAGAGGCCAGGCTACTTTGAGAGGGAAGACAATGTTCCTGTATACAATGCTAGCTGGAGTAATACTGATCCATAGCAAGTCCATATAAAAGCACTTAGAGCATGGCATGTCCTGCTCTACAAACTATGACAGTCTCAAGGCCTCTCCACTAATCTTATTATTTCTGATAATGGAAAACAATCTTGTCCTCAGCTATGAAAAATATTTTTCCGTTTGCAAACCTTATTTTGTAAGACTGCATTTCATTGCTTAAATGTGTCTCAGCTACACGAGCCATGAAGTTCTGAGTTTAAATAAAAACAAATAGTCTGACTGAATATTTTAAAATATCTGAATATTACAGTAACTGTATGATTCATAATTATCTGCTTCATCTGATTTTTTTTTCTTTTCCTCTTGCCTGCAATGAGTCATGAGCATGTCTGGATTGCTCTTCAACCATGAAGGAGTGAAATGTACTCCTAATGGACAACACAAGGGTCACATATACCACGTACATCCCCAAAAATAGAACTCTAAGTCCTGTTGCTATGAAATTTTAGTCCTTCCAACAGCTTGCTTGTGCCAGTCAGCTTTTTGCTCAGTGAATAGTTCCATTCACCTCATCAGGGACGTACGAGTGGCAGGGGAGCTGCTCGTCATGACGGCACCAGGATGTGGTCCTCTCACAGGGATGGCCCCATATTCACAAGGCACTCTGTAGCATCCTTAAGCTGATTTCCCTTACAGCTACTTCTGGATCCTTGCAAAGGCTCCCTTGTATATGTATGACTAAATGTGTCTTCATTCATTACTGCAAGTTCTCCTTCCAAAGTAGAGATTTTGAACTACAAATTATAAGGCTCCAAAATTCCACAGCCATGGCATCATTTTAAGCTGTCACTGTGGCTTGCGTAACAACTCATGTTTGCTGTTTGACAGCCTCAAGTGTAGAGAGTTCAAGATTCCTTCTTTGAGCTGTGTTACACTGTTTCCATTAAGTGAAACAAATTTCAGGGCTACAGAGATGTTATGACAGTTTAGATCCTGAGGATCTTTGTTTCACACAGAAACACTTCCCAGTCTGATGTCTGAAAATCCTCTCTAATTAGTGGTCCTTTGGAAACTAACAGGAAAACTATCATTACAGTGTTGTCTCATTTCATACACTTTTATTGATGCTGTGTTGATGTTCTGTAACCTTGTGTACTTTTAAAAAGCAACAAATACTCCTTTGTTACGACTAACAGGCATAGCTTTCAGGGTAATGAGTACTCTGATCTCACAGAAGTCAATAGGCATGAGCTTGAAAGAAATAAGCTGTTCTCAATTGGGGAAAATTAGGTGCATGGGCTTATTTAAAATTTCTGTAACAGATACTACTCAGAAGCCTCAAGCAAGAAGTCTTGTTATACCAGTAGAAGTGCAAGACAGTACGTGTAGTTCCCATCTCACACTCATCTGCCACCAGGGAGGTGGGTGGCAGATGAATGTGAAGACATGGTGAAGATAGAGATCCAGATATATTCATTAACAGTTTTTGAAAGGAGGTAGCAAAGAGCATCCATCTGCATCTTCAGTGCTTTAAATGGATTTTTTTTCTCAGCACTGTATGAGAGAGAGAGTAGCATGCAGAGCCACTGAATCAGCTCACAGTGAGGACAGTTAGCACCATACAAACAACATCAGGAGGTGCTTATTCAGAGCTGCTGCTGAAGGAGCAGTTAGAAGAAGCTGGCACCCCTGGTAGGAAAGAATGAATGCCTATTTGTATCCTAAAGCATCTGTTAGACTGGAAAGTAGACAGCAGGTTGTAAGATTGTTTTGTTTCATTTTTACAGCTACATAAAGGCAATAAAGAAAAAATTATGTCATCTTTAAAAATATGCAAAATAAAAAGAAGATAGGTATCCAAATGTTTCTTAGAAGTAGTGCAACTTGGACACGCATGGTTTCCAATTATTTATTCAAACCAGTAGCGAATTATCTAGTCTGTCTGTATCATTTGGTATCCAGTATAGGAGGGTCCTACAAACTCAGCATTAAGAAACCCAGTTACATTTATTTCTAATGTTTCTTATAGGCTAAATCTCACATACGTACCATGAAGTACTGTTTTACATGGACTCTGTCAGTCTGAGATAATATTTATGCCACCATAAAAAAAGCTTGAGAAAACCACCTTCCAGAAATAACTACCAATTTCTGTGTAGGTGAATAAGCATATATTGAAACTTGCAGGTCTCTAGTCTAAAATGACGTGATGAATCCCATGCCAGTGGCTCACACAGAAATGAAAAAAGGGCCTCAAGTTATGATTTAGTGAATGGTATGCTAACATGAAAAATCTCTGTTAGATGAACTATTCAGGTCTCTGAACTGTCGGGAAATGGGTCTCCAGCAAATTCTTTTCTAGGGGTTTCTGGTGAAATCCTAGTTTCAGGAAGATCAGTGAGATTTTTACTATTGTCCGTGTCAGTGCATTATCCCTGGTACAATGGATACAGCTCAAGAGATCCTTTTTGCATCCTCACCACCTAACAAGCATATACACAGACATACTCTGAACTTAAAACCTTGATGCCCAAGAATCTTACTGCCTGCAGAGTCACCTGGTACTCAGGTTACTGACCTCACCTGCCCTTTCACCCCTCTAGGAGGGAAACAGGGTTGTTGCTGCTGGCTGTGCCATCCCTGGCAAGGCTGAGTGGTGTAGCTGGGAGAAGAAGAGTCAAATCCTTTAGGTAAGTACATCTCAGACTGTGTGCTTAAGGACTCATTTCCCTTCCTCTTGGATCACAGCCTGAGGACAGCCTAAGAGGCAGTCCTGGGGTGCCCTAGCTGGCAAGGAATTTAAACAAGCAGCTGTTTTGGCTTTCAGCCGAGCATGAGGCTATTTCACAGAACACAGACGATGAAATCCATGAGTAAAAAATTCTCATTTCAGTCAAACCTTAGTCCCAGTCAAAACTTAGCTTCATGTCAGGTGTCCTCACTTTGCTGGTCACTTGAGAGGATACCACAACAATGGGCCTAAGATTGGACCTTACTTATCTGCTTAAAAAAAGAAAATGCAAATAGGTTTGGTTTTAGACAATGAAGTCTGTTAGACCTGCTATTTTGATACACCCAGATTACCAGTTCATTACAGGGTTGAAACAGCCTAGTACAAGCAATCCTGCTTATTTCATAAAGCTTTGTGATTGTATTGCCATGGAGTAGATGCATGCCTCAGCTGGAGCCAGAGTCATTACCACTGGTGCATAACACGGTCTTAGAGTACTGTGAAGGTATATTTTTCAAAGATGAACAAGCAGCACATTGAACACATTTCTCAAGATCAGATATCTCATCCTTTAGGTAGTGACAAAGTAACAACATATACTGTAGATATCTGTCTACCAAGATGGAATATTTTGGAGTAGGCATTTGATAATGACATATTTCACTATCACTAGAAATCTTCCTGTAGTTGCATCTGCAAGTTATGGTTTTTAGCTTTGCAGCCATGCTAGATGGTGTTATAAAACATACTAAGTAGTGGCCAGCCCCACGAGAAGGTAGATCAATTGTATTACATGTAAACTTAAGCAATCTTCAGGAAAATGCAGGACAATATCCTCATTCCACAGAAATGAATGACAGGGTTCCACAGGGTCAAAATGTCAATTCTTGCTTTCTTTTACTTTCAAATGTCAAATTATAACTTACTGAATGTTTTCTCACTTAGACAATGCCTGATTTTTTTTTTCCACTTGAATATATGTGTATGTATCTGCATGTGTACATATGCATAATTTTATCTCTCCTGAATAGTGTTTTTGATTTCTTCAAAGGACATCAAGGTTGATTGACCTTTAGTAAAAACATCCTTGTTCTAACTTTGTTCATTGACATTAAATGGATTAAGAGAAAAACTTAGAGCATTTTAAATAGCTTAAAAATTCTTTTCCATTTCTTAAAATTTTGTCATTCTTTTATTTCACAAGTACTCCAAATCAATTCACCGAGTGAAGAATTTAGTATCCATTGAAGGAATAGAGAAAAAATTAAGATAGCAGTAATTCAGAAAACAGACCTCTCTGAGACATATATAAGGAATATTTAAGGTCTTTTCAGTTCTGATTTGTTAGAAAATGTATTTAATTTCAAAGAAGAAATTATTTAGAGAGCTCTCATTTCTACAATACTTCTGAAATCAATTCTCTGTTCAGCCTCTCCCAAAATAAAAAGAATGTTTACTGATGCAATGAAAATTAACCTCACTTCTTGAGTTTTATCCTCTATGTGTACTGCTGTTCATTTTTCTTCAAGTAGTCCAGCCACTGTTTTCTCTCAAGAAATAACTGTAGTTAGTACCATTATTCCTACAAATATCCCATCAACATAAACATATTTAATTCACTATTTACATAGTTCCACAATAAAAGCATGAGAATTAATTAGCATAATTTATTGTAGACAAATGATTGCAATCCATTTTTTTTTAAATTTTGAGCCTTAAAAATTTTTAATCAAGGGGCAGACTTCTGCTCAGAAAATGTAAGCCTCACAAACACAGGCTTGTTAAGCTTTTGCAGACTACCTGAAAACAGTGCAGGCATTCCCAAGGTTTCAGACCACAGGCTGTAAACTACCACTGAGGTGACTGACTATCTAAAAGAAATTAAAAATCAGAGGCATGGTATAAAATTTCTAGAATTTATTTTCATAAAAATGGGAAGATGAGGTCCTAAGTAATTCAGCATCATTTGGGAGAGCCACAGCAAGAAATATGCCTGCATTTCCTTGTACAGACAAAAACCCCCAACAAACAAGAAACCCAAACAAATCAAAACACCACTAAATTACATGTAGGGAAAAGCAAATAAATTTATTGTGAATCAAACTTTCAACTTGAATATAAAACTCACAAAATTCAGCTTTTATCTCTGGAGGCTGTAAGTTGTTATTTAATAACCTGTATGAAGTGAGTGATCTCAGAAAAGACTCTGAGTGATTTGTAATTATATTTCATTTTTAAACTGGCAAACTATCTGGAAAGTTCCCAAAAGAAAAGAAACAGGAACTTTGAGTCCAGTACTTGAAGCACAATAACTTGCATGATGGTTTGGGGAACAGGTCACACACTTCCTTTGGGTGTGTATCAAGGGGACTTCATGCAGTTTTTAAAAGCACCACACAGTGCACCATGAAACAGAAAGAGATAAGAAAACTCATCAAAAATCCCAGGATTTGGTACTGAATGCAAACGGTATGGAAGAGTGGCCAAGTTTTCTGAACAAGCAGTCATCAGAAAGCACTGCTTAAATTGGAAAGGCACAAATACTCACTGTACTTATGGAAAATACTTCCATAAGCACAGAGTGAAATGTGGGTCCTATGACTTCTGCTTTTTTGCTCCTTCCGAAAAGACACAAGAGGTTAATCAATAAAGTGGTTCTAACGTTAACAAAATGAAATTCATTAGATGCTTGCATTTGGTGAGGATTGCTGGAACAAATATGTTCCATGACGCAGGCATCTTTTCAGTCTCTGGTTAACAGAAGTTTTATATAACAGCATGTTTTCAGGCTTGGGCCAGGAGATCACAGCTGGACAGCACCAGTTCCTAGCTCTGTGAAAGGACTAATATTTGTGAAATTCCCTCTCCTGGAAAGGCAAGTCCTCAAAATAGCTGTGTCTGACTTGGAAAATAGAATTTCATGGCTCCTTAAAAGGCATTTAAACAGATTATATTCCAAATTACTCAGAAGAAAGAGCGAGGTTCATTTTTAGGGTAGGAATGCAGAACCAGCAATAGGATGCAATTCTCTTTAAGATTAGAAAAGGAGATTGGTAGCCAGATAATAGTTTTCAAATTGCCAAAGGAAACTTAAAACTGAATTTGTTCTTACTCCTAAGAGAGTCGTGGTGAGCTGGGGTTACTGAATGAATCATACTCTTCATGATGATTCAGAAAGAGACCCAGTTTTTAAATGGATGTTGGGATTTTGGGTCTTAATAAATAAGGGCTTGTTTTTTATATACAGATAGTGCTGTTACACCAAAGTTGGGAAAAAATCCTCTTTCTGTTTTAATGCACTGTAGCACTGTACTTACAGGAGTACACTTTGTACACAACTATGTAATGAGGCATATGGGATTTACCCCTGATGATTTTTAATGTTTATCATCTATTTTGTTTTCATTTTTAATGAATAGTATGGTCAAATGAAATGGCAAAATTCTCTCTGAACATCAACACAGAATGGCTGAGAAAGAGCAGAGAGGAAAGATAGTATGGGGTTGGAAGAGCTTCTGGAAACTTGCATGCTGATGGCACAGGAGGTGAAATTCTTTTTTTGTTTGCATTCTTAGTTTACTTTCCTATTAGCTGCCAAGCACCAACTTATTGCTGGTGCTACTGCTACTGCAGTGATCCACTTCTGCTATGACGTGCATGTGCACCTCCACATATTCTGGACATGAACCCCTGATTGGGATGACTTCCATGTGTAGTTTGTAAAGCACCTTTTCAATTATCTTTAAAAGTGTATTTTGGGAATAACCCACAAAGATGAATTATAGCTTCCAGTGGTATCATAATTATGTTTGAAGTCACCCTGCTGTGTTTTATTACACGGGTCTCTCTATGCAGTGCACAGAAGACAGTGCACACTTTAAGGTCAGACTATAAAAGGACATTCCTAGGAGTTAAAAGTTATACTTTCCAGATGGAAATTCTGAATTTCAAGGACAGAATTTGGATTTGACTATTCCCCACTGTAAACCCACCCTTGTTTTTATAATTAGACCATATCCCAAACTGGACATGTAGTTTCTAATTCCCATTCAAGAAGTGGTCAAAACTTTAAATCAACTGAAATTGGTTAATCCCATGAATTTTTTGTTGTTGAGACTAGAAACAAACAGTAACAGCTGGCAAAATTCTGATACCAATAATAAATATTTAAATACCCATCCCAAACCACCCTGGGTCCTAACAATCTTGTATGGGCTACAGAAAGAATATTCACAAAATACTACTTCAGAGTAGATAATATCCCTGGACTGCCCCTACAGAAGATAAAGAAGATAGATGAAACGAAGCACCTCCCTCTGATGACTATAAGAGATGTCTGTGAATATATTCCCACACTTTTACTTTAAATATAATACTTTTATATTTTTGCAAAAAACCTCAAGCCATTCCTTCTTGTTATGCTGGGATGCAATGGCATACAGAGCTGTTCAAACCCCTCAGCTCTGATGAGATCATGGAACAGAATTATTCATGAAGTGTTTGCCTGTCCAGACTGCTTTTTCAATATGAGTTGTTACCTAATAAATGTCAGGAGCACTGAACAAGCCTATGTCATTGCACATGAGAAACAGCGAATAATCCTGCATCATTGCAAAAGTGCTGAATGCAGATATAAATCCTAAAAGAGATGTGTGCTCTGGATAAAGATCTCATACATGAGAATGGTTCTTACTGTGAGGATAGTAGGATCTGTCTCCACTGGAGTTTTATAATCCTTGGTGAACTCAGACTTCCCTCCTGGAATAGGCATGCACAGAGCCCAAACTAGTACAAAGCCTAGCACTACAACATGACACAAAGGGAAATGCACTGCATTTGCACAGTAGCCTTTACAAGCTAAAAGCCACTGGATCTGCCTCTGCACACACTTATTTCCTGCACAGTCCCACATAATCAGTGAGGTGGAGTGGTCCCTCATTAGGATTAAGCTTCCTTCAGTAGGTACTCTTTTTTCCTTGGAATTATTTATTTTTCCTTGATCCTGAGCTGAGCCTGAATATCTATCTGAGATTTCAGATGTCCAGAAACCTGAATGGTCCCAAGAGTCTTCCACAGAGTAACCACTTGTCTATGGGCAATGAACCCACCATGACAGGACTACAGCACAGTCTATGCACCACTGAAGAAACCAGGAATGTGGTGGATCCACTGGGTGTCACCACCCAGCACACACTTGTGTAGCTTTGTCCAAGATGAATAGTACTCTTCTTCTTCCTCTGGTTGACTGAAATATGACATTGTCACTCAAGGGTCTCAAGAGTGGCCTGTGCTGACCAGGGAAGGGGACATTTAGCCGGATGGAAACTGGCATAATACTGTTTCTTTCCATAGGAATTGCACTGGAAAATAACACCACTTTCACGCTGCAGAAGTGAAATCTGAAGTGTTTCTTTTCCCTGTTTGAAATCCTAACTCCAAATTTGTAAAGAAAAAAAACCAGGTCAAATATTTTAGCTATTACGTTACATATGATTCAACTTTCTGTAAGCCTATGTATTTGCAAAAGTGTTGTCACCCTGGGAAATTAAACTCCGTCCCAATGTCCTGAATGCTTTTAAAATCTAAGTGGGACATTTACTTGAAAGGAATCAGTGCAGCTGTAACTAAAGATTGTATTTGAATGACTTTGTATCATTTGCTTTGCCATCTTTGATAGGCTTTAATATTTTTAAAGTTCATTTTAAATCTTTCCAACTGAACCAACAACTTATAATATACAGGTGTTCATTTTATATTTTTCACATTTTTCTTTTGAGCTGCTCTTGAATTGGTCTTTTCAACGGATTTGCATGTCACTTAAATAATTCAGAAGAACCAGTCAATGATTACACATACAAGATTTTGTTTCTGCTTCCAGTTCTATTACATTGTTCAGTAATGAAGCATGAATTACACTGTTTATGGTACAATTTAAAATTTATTTTTATTTAATATCTGAGTATTCCATATCTATTTCCTTTAGTTTATAAGTGTTTGGTCCAGTACATTTTTATTGTCTAGAATATTAATGCAAAATATATAAGACACAAGAGATTTGAAAGTCAAAAACAATTACAAAAAAACTAGTCAAGTTTTAATTTTAGCAAGCCCTATGTTGTAAAGAGAGCTGGGGCTCACAGAGTGGGTGCAATTCATGCAGCACTGGTGTACAATATTTTACTTATATTTGTATACGAATGGTACACTGGAGTCAATACTTTCATTTAGATTTTAAATCATACATTCCTAATGTTCAAGGGTCCTTCAGAATGGATTTTCATTAAGTTGTGTTCTTACATCAACTCCATGAAGTGGCAAACGGCACAGAGAAAGAGGTGGGTCTCATGATCCACTGTGCCCATAGGCAGGCACCAGCTCTCTGTACCGCACTGATGGGCACACTGAAACCACTAGTTGAGAGGTGAAGTGCTCAGGGCACTCCTCCATAGCCATGCCACCCTCTCTTCCTCCCAAATCATCTCAGCTGCGCACATCAGGTCCTGCACTTAGCAAAGCTGAACAGGACTCAAGGATGGAGGCAACGAGAAATCAAGGACTATTGGACGGAGCAGGCAAGCGAAACAAACAATGTCTCCAGCTGAATCCTCCCACAGTCTACACAATCTGGAGCAAATTAAAGAAATCAGCAATAATCCTTCTATTGGGCACCAACATCCTATGCCCAGATAAGAAAATAAATCCAAACAGTTCCAGACTTGGCTGCTCATAATAATTCTTCTAGTCCCTCTGCTGGGACTGCTGTGTATGTAGGCTAGAAATGAACAGACACATTCAGGCTTAGACAGAACACACCAGGGAGACACACCACAGATAAACAACAAGAGGAATCTCCTGCTTTGTAAATAGCTTGAAGTGCTTTCAATTTAGTCAAAAGGCTCAAAGGCATACTTGTGATGGGATTTCTTTGCACAGAGATTTCTTTCTGTTCTTCAGCACAGAACCAACAACAGTGGGTTTGGTTTTCACCCATCTCATTTATTTGGTCTAAAATGATGGAAACATTTCTTACAAAGGAAAAGCTGGGGAAAGAGTTTAGTGAACCTCGAGTGTAATTTTATTTCCTTAAAGAAAATCCATCATTTAAAGACTCATGTATAATGTTCTGATCCCTGGTGTGTCTCCCCAGATAAAACCTTCACAAGAAGCACAAGAGTTGCTTTGTGCAGCATTGACATGTCACCTAGGTTCTAGGGGCTAGGTAAAAAGTGGGGATGAAAGGAGGTCATTCGGACTAAATTATATTCTTTTGAAAAGAGCTGGCCATAACTGCCGAGGAACTGCAGACACTCCAGCCTTCTATGCCTCCCTTTGGGAGCACAGCCCCAGCATATTGTTCCACAGCCACGGATGGGAACAGTTGCATGGGAAAGGAGCTATTATCCAAACTACACAGTGCACAAGAATATATTCACGCACCACTGAGAAACACTTCAAGCAATATGCAGACATATGTACTCTGTTCTGGCAGAGATGATCTAAGTGCCTACAGCAAGCTTGGAAACTGGGAGGAGGTTTTTGATATTTTGGAAAAGAATACACGATTTCCATAGCACCAAATGGTAAAAAAACTAGCTTTAGCAGGAAAGGTTATTTAAATAATGGAGGATTTCAGATAATGAAGTGCAATAAATAAACTATTGGCAAAATGTGGTCTATCTTGAAATGTTTTATGTCCCTCCTTCCCTTTCCCAAGTGCACTGTAATGGGAGTCTCAAACTGTCAAGAGCAACAGAGACATGTAAATATCTCTGCACCTTCTTTTTGGGCAGAATGTTTAGCAAGGCTAAACCCTCACTAAACCCCAGTAATTTGTTCAGATTGACCAAGTCACCTTGCCAGGAAAAAAACAGTTGCTTCAGAACATTTTCAGAATACTTAAATCAACACCAGATGAATACAATACAGGTAAGCATCTTTTCACCTAAGGTGAAATGCTATTAAACTGATGTTCTGCCAGTGACAATAAAATCCAGATTTTAGTCCCAAACAGAATGCCTCTCTTAGTGCAGACAACTATACCTCATCAAGAGGAAACTGTTGAGGTAAGCAAAGTTATAATCAGTCTCCATAAGGACATTTTCCTGAGGACCCATGAACATTTGACAGTATTTGGTCAGACAGAAAAGGCCACCTAGTTCAGTTTAGCCTCTGATGTTGATCACAGGGAAAAGCAAAATCAAGGTATATCATGGTGTTTCTTTTTCCGTATCCCATCTTTTCATAGCATGCTCTTTAGAGATTTCTTGAATCAGAGGAAGCAGCTTTGTTTATAACGGCCCTTCATGGATTGCATCTTCCTAAATCCAATGGGTACAATTGCATTATGAATCTACATTTGCACTTACTTTCTCCATGCAAGTGAATCTGATGGAGGTCATATGATCCTTCTGAGACCAATGGACTCATGGAATTCTACTCTTCATATCGTGTTTTTTAAGTGAATGATGTTGACCTTTCAAGAGGTTTGAACAAGGAAATTTTTTTCTTTGATGTGTCCTTCATGCCCCAGTTTGAATAGGGAAATGCAATGTTTATAGTAGGTGCAATAGCATTTATTTCATCTGTATGAATCCCACTGGGGGCCCCCTGGTGGTCTAGTGGTTAGGATGCAGCACTCTCACCGTCGCGGCCCGGGTTTGATTCCCAGTCAGGGGACTTCCCCGGGCAGATGGAGCTCGTCAGCCCTGTAAGGCCATCCATCTAAGAGAAGGTCACTCTAAACAAACCTACATCCTGAGGACCTCGCTGCCACCATCCGAGCTCGCTCAGCCCCGGCACATGAACCTTAGGATCAAAGGGTGGGCTCAGTTCAGCGCACACTGTGTCTCACCTAAAAAATTCACTGTGCAGGTTCGAAGGGTAAAAGACCTTTCCCAAATCTTCGTTCGTGAAGACTGGCCATGATGATGATGATGAATCCCACTGCAATCTGTAGCTGCTGTACATTTGTATATGACATGACTTTAGTATGACATAGTAAAACAGCTTTTCAGGTTTCATTCCAATAGGTCCATAGGTGTAGTTTGCTTCCTTCTTTCCACTATTTTTGAGGCATAAGTGACTTTCTCTCAAGTGTGGAATAGAGTGGGAATATCTCTCCAAAGCTCCCATGACACTGTATTACTAACCACTCACTCAGTTCAGTCTTTCTGGATTTAAATCCAAATTGTAAATCTTAATTGTTGAGTGAAAAACCTGAAATAGTGATGACCAGAACATCAGTACTAGCATATAACATTAGACATCTCAGTTTATCTGCTACCTGAAGATGCATATCTCACAATCTTCTACTATTCTTAGGGACCAGAGCTCATTCATGAAACAACAGCAGCATTTGAAAATTACACTAGGCTGACTCTTTATATAGAATGTCCTTTTGGATCTTTGAGACACCATCAGTAGAGGAGAAATAAATTTCCGTATCCAAAATATTGTGGAAGGAGTTTGGACCTGTGATATGTCCACAGCTCTTCATTGGTTTTTACTAATCACTGTTGCTTTGCGCTCCTGATCTGCAGGGTCCTCTTGGAAGTTAATTTTATTCAAGAGAAGGATTGAAAAATTAAGCCAGTCTGGATTTAAACAAGGGTAATGCATGAGCTCCATTTTTAAACTCAAATTACAAACCCAGATTTTCTGTTTGATCACTGTGCAGTGGAGCAGACAGTACACTCATTCTCCAGAAGCGAGTACCACTGATAGAGCATGCTACATGCTGACCTCCTCCCCCAACTAACCTCTTCTTTCTTCGTTTTTATCTGCTCCCAGTATGTTGCCAGATGGACTGAAATGTTTCAGGTATCTTTGAAACCCTGGCTACTTTCTGAGAATGTTTTGGCACCTCTATATTTAGTAATGAAATAAAACAAAGAAAAGGGGGAGTAATCTTTGCTGGAAATCAGAGAACATTTGGATGGAATTTTGATAGATAGGAAAGACATATTTTGAAGGCATTCTGCAGAAATTTTAAACATGTCAGAGGTCAGGACTGGTACACAAGAAAAGTGACCATTGTGACAATATGTGCTTACCTGTGCTCTCTATTTTTCCTAGTATTTGCTCTTAAAATATTAAAATCATCAGCATGGCAAGACATGAAGCATTTGAACAAGCTGGTCTTTAGGAAACTCAAACCTTGTTCACAAGCCAGAGATTGATCTCACATATTTAGGTGAGAATCATTTGGTAAATGATCGTCTAAAGATCATCTGTGGTGATCTTTAGCCAAAGACAATTTATTTTTGTTTATTTTATTGTGGGAGCAGTAGCTTCTGAAATTTAAATGAATAGACTAAACTGTAATGTATTTAAAAAAAATGTTTGGGCAGTGTCATCTCCCTGTGTTGTTTTTTTTTCTATTACTTCTGTCTCCTAGCATGTATGCATGTTGCCCTTTCACAAGGGAGACAGTAGAAGCAATGTGAGGAGATTCCTGGTGTCCAGAGATTCCTTTTCAAGGAAATCCAATACTCAAAAAACTAATTGCTGAGCTATTTTTTCCAACTTACAGTTGATAAAAATATTCCCAGGTTTAGCCTCAGCTTTGCTCTAAGGATTCTGTCTCTCTGTAAAATGTTTGGAATTCATGTACATATCAACTAGCATTTATTACTTAATTTTTATTTTTCCACAAATGCATACAAAGAATTCCATACAAAGCTTTAAATTCCACCCTTGTTGAATTCACCATAAGGTTTATTGCTCCTTTTTACTTAAAAGTACAAAATATTTCCTGTCATTTCTCCCTAGACTAATAAAGCCCCAACAAAGGCTTCCAGTGTTCACCTGAAGCACCCTGCTCTGAGAACCTATTGGTAACATCCAAGTCCCTTTTACTTGAGAGTCCAAAGGAAATGTAGCTGAGCATTGCACGGCCTGGTATTTTCACAGAGTGAAACAGGGACATGGATCTCTGTCTCATGGCCAAGCATGCTTCAAAGCGTATTTATATTTCAATGTAAATTCAACCTTAGATGTCTATTGAATGTACACTCTGATGCTGGCCCTGGCACATTCCTGGCATGCTCTCCTGGGCATCTTCCTCACTCTTTTACAGTATAGTAGCAGATAGTGCGATACAGCACAAGCAGATCTGTAAAGCAAAACATTCACGGCAGGAATGCCTGCTGTCCACATTACATATGGAAAGGTATTTCAGTTTGCCTCTACTCCAGTCCCATGGACCAAAAAACTATCAGCAACTGATGCACATTACATACACTTCTGGAGAACATCTTCCTGCTTGGTATGATCAGAATGAAACCCAGTTCATGTGCTCTGACACAGCTCATGGACCAAAGAACAGCAAGTAGGCATTTTAGAGACACTTGGCTTAAAACACTCTTCTGACACTAATGTAGGCCTACCCTTAGGCAGCTGAGAAGTCTAGGCTTGCAGGCATTCCTTCTCTAGTTAGTGGCGTGCAGATATTTCAGAGGGCAGTTGAGATCTTGGGAAGACTGAATTGCTATTTTGAGAGGCCGCTTTCTTTCCAGCTAATGAGCGGAACTTGACTTCTTCAAAAAGTCAGTTGAAACTTGGCTTGAAGTCAAAGACATTCCTATGGCTTGGAAATGAAATTTTATAAAAGACTAAAAATAAGAAACAGGATAAAACAGAAATATGGATCTTTCAATGCAGAATTGATGCTAACTGTCTGCTTTATCAAACTTCTCTGTAGGACTCTGCCAGGATCAAGGAATAGCATATGCTTACAGCTGCAGTTCTCTTTGAAGAGACAGAAGCCAGTACAGAAATAAAAGGGCACCCATGACACCAAATATAAATAATGAGCTGTATAAATAAAATATTTGTCTTTCTTCTTTGAGTGAAGTTCCAAAAAGTGGATCCTTGCTGTTAGCAAAAATCGAGAAGCGTCAGCAACTCTATTAGCAGGTCCCTTTGTTTGATGATTTCTTTTTTTTAAATGGAAACATTTCAAGTACCATAAATTGTTTAAGAAACAGTAGGAAAGATTTTGGGGTTTTGAACAATGTAGTCTATTTAGCCAAACATAGCTAATATAGTATAGAGACCACAATTGGAAACAACTGTTAGTCATGCATCAATTAGCCTTGTTTTAAGATTGAACATAATACACAGTTAAAACTCCTAAATTAATCAAAGTGGTAAGCTAAAAACAAGTCTTCAAATTGTATCTTCAAATGGGACTCAGAGACTAGGACTCATCTGTCAGTGGTTAGGCACCTGAAACAATCAGGCACTGGAGCCTGGCAGGACACCTGCATTTCATGTGACAAAAATCATCTGTAGATAGTAGGATCATTTTCAGACATGACACATTCTGTGTTCTCCAGCTGTCCTTGGAAAGAAGAGCATGCCCTAGCCATGTAGATAGACTTTTCTTGATGAAGTAGAATAGGACAGAACAGGATAAAACAGTTTTCTGAGATCCAGTGACAATACTCCACAGCTTTCCAAATGACTCCTAAATTCCTGACACAGCTCAGGAGAAAGGCCTAGGAAACATGTATCACCAGTTATATATGTTGGTATCCTCAGAAGCATGTTAAAAACAGTTTTCATCAGAGGAATATTTTTTTTCACCTTCTTGGTAATGTATGCAACTTCTCATCTTCACTGTATTTCCTCTCCTTGTCCTTATATTGCTCTGTTATTCGTTGCCACAGTCCAAGTGTTCAATAAGTCCATGGTCTGCTGAGGACTAGAAGTGTTTATACTGTCAATGTTCAGTCTAAACAGCCTTATCTGTGAAGCCTAAGAACCTAAAGTGAAGGAGGGCTTCAGAGTAGAATCTCCTCCTAAGATGTGTCTTCAGTGTACCACCCCTCGTGATCACGTCTCAGTATAAATATTCAATTTTCTTTCAGGTCTTGTCTCAGGCCTCCCCAGAACTCATCCATTCATTTTCCTTTCCTTGTCCAAGCCTTAAAAATCACTTCCTTAAAGCATCTCAAACTATCTCTAGCTCTTGTTTATTCTTGTTATGGATATTGGCTAAGCCTTTCTGCCATCTCTCACCAACCTACCTGCCTGATCATATACTAAATAATGTGTATTGTGAAAAACTCTGCTCCTGCTCTACCCTCCACTTGAGCCAGGACAAACACAGATGGTATCACTAATTAGCTTCTCACTAATGAAGAAGACTGCTTCAGAAGAGCTTGTTGCTGGGGTTTTAAAGATGCTACATGTGCAATTTAGGTGTCTAAGAAGCAGGGCATTCAAAGGTCATAAAAAAGTAGACACCCACACTATGGATATGCAGGACAGGTGATCTGTGTACTTAGAGATTTTTAGCATCTAATTTTAGATATCTTAATAGACAGTAAGAATTTGCAAAGTCTATAAAGTCAACAATGGATAAGTAGATGCTCATACCACCTCAGGAGGAAGCCCAATTTGAGTAGATGAATCTCAGCCCTTGAGTAGAAGCAGAGTAGCAGGAGATGAAGAAATTAATTCACAGTTTACATCTTCAAAAACTCCATAAAAGTATCCCAAGGGATTTGTCTACTGTTCAAATGTTCTCTACCAAAAATTGTGCGGTTATGCAGAGATGTTTAAGGGATTAGGGGAATGAACATAGTTTTCTGGCATTTTCTGTGGCTGATGTTGAAGCCAGAAATCACAGGTGGAGAAGAACTACAAAGAGTCCTGAAAATAATAAGAAAAAGAAGTACTGAAAATTAAGAAGCTTGACTTTCAGTCTTTTATTTTCCAGAGTTTAAAAATACAATAGTTGGACACTGTGTGGGGAAAAAAAAAAAAAAAAAAAAAGATTTTTTTAGTCACCTTTAAGAGTCTTAGTAGTGAGTTTTTAACTTGATAATTTAACTTGCCTACCTCCCCATGATACTTATAAAAATAAAAAAATATATTCGTTATTTTAGCCAAAAGTACTATATAAACAAAATCCAAGGAATGTATTGAATTATAATGATAGACTACAATAATGGGTGCACTTGATTATATTTCCATTTCACAAAGCAATTCACATTTGCTACTAATATGCTAAAAATAGTGCCAGTCAAAATAAGCTTGACTACCACAGCAAGAGAAAATTGTCAAAACACACAACTCAATTCCTCTCTCACTCACATTAATTTTATACTGGAATCACTTCTTTTTTCTTTTTTTTCCCCCCTGAGATATTCTTGACATGACAGTTAGTGAGCAAAAGAGACTACTTGGATAGTTCTTCTTAAGAACTTTTTGAGTATCAGTCATAGACAACCCATAAATGTCTTGAATTTAAAGCAGAAGAGTCTTGAGACAGTTCCGAATACCTACTAGCTCTACTCCACTTCTAATGCTTTGCTTTTGCCCAGCAATCCAGGAGTTATTTCCCACTGGTCAGAAGAACACAAAGCACACACAAAAAAATTTAAAATCTGTAGCTTGAGCTCATGTCCTGCCATTTTTATTGGCTTGGAGAGACAAAAAGAGACCTGGTTAGTCTTCTCACTCACTCAACATGAAAAACGAGAGCACAAAGTGCTCTTCTTTTTAAAAAAGTGTATATGTGACCGATCTTTACTGTTATCCTACACTAACACTACCTGTAGACTCCTGTCCATTCAGGTAGCAGCAGGCATTTTTGTCCTGCGTGGCTAGTCACCTACACAGCATCCTTTCTTCCTTTTGTTATTGCTGTACTTTCAGTACAGGTGTTCCTTCCATTGGCCAACTTTGGGTAAGGATTATGGTGTACAGCTGATCACACATTAATCAAATATCAGTTACACCATTAACTCATTCTTGAACTGGCTCCATCTCAAGTTTGCATCCTCCCCTTTGCAGTAGTCCTTGATATGTTACCTTTATTAACATTTTCTTATTAAGCAGAGGTATGCTATTCTGGGTGACTAGAATGTTCTTTACGACATTCTTTAGCTCTGAAAACATTTTGCTTCACCTTCAGTTATGGTTTTTTCCACCAGATTATAACATACTTGTGCACACGTATGTATATATATGGTAAAGTCAAACACTAAACAACATTAAGTCTTCAGCAAAAAACGGTAACATTCAAACTGACTGATCAGATAAGCTAAAATATATGAGGTCCTGACAGTGGGACATCAGATGACAAAGCACCTATAAACCTGAGATCAGCCTGAGGGGCTAGCTAAAGATAACAAAAAAGTGTGGTCATCTTGGACCACTCCTAAAAGTGCTGTGCTCAACAAATGGCAGCTCAGCCAAGAGATTAGCAAACAATTGACACAGTCAACAGTCTCTGCAGAGCTACACTAACATGCTGACAGCATTTCCTACCCTGGGCCTCAGGGAGCAAGATGTTTCACAGCAGAATTAATGCGTGGGAAACAGGCCATTGAGAAGCAAGTATATACCAAAATGGTTTGATGTTTGCAGTTTGCTAATGTTGAGCAACATTTAAACAATATCCTCCGAAAGAATATTTTCATTTTGTGAGAATGTTTTTGGAAGGAGGATTTCTTCTCTCTGTAAACAATTATGAAAAAAAAGATACACAAATTTCTGACAATTTTTGTCGATCTCCATTTTTTAATAAGAGGGTTTTTTTGTTGTATTTTGTTTGAATTAGCTTTTTACTTTCTTATTTCTACCCAGCACTGAGATATAAAACTCTTGACTGATAATTGATGTACCTCAGAAACGGCAGTACATGTTCAAGAGGAAACTCAGCTAATGCAGACTGTTTCAACCTCTCTTTTTGCCTTGCAGATTACACGTCTCAACACGAAGGAACTGATAATTGCAAACTGATTTAAGTCATAAATGAAGTCTAAAGCAGAACCAAAAGACAATTACATAGTATACAAGTTTCATTTTTTATAAACTTAACTGCTATTACTACTGGAAAGAGTAATTTATCCACAGCAAATGAAGAGTAAGTGTCCGACTTTGTTCTTTGTTTGGAATGCACTCTCAGAAGAAATGAACAGATTTTGCACAAGCTAGTAGTTTCTCCAATAGATCACCACTGGGATTTTCTAAACACCTAGACATCTTCCCTGATTACTAGTAAACTGAAAGGTGTTAGGCTTTTCCCTCTATGATAAAATAACAGCTTTCATTTGTTCTGAATATCCCAGAGAAAAAAAAGGAAAATAAAGCTAATTTATTCCCAACAAAATATTTTTATTGTGTTTCCAATCATACTATTCAGCATCTTTTAGGAAAATGCTGTTTCACTGTGATTCAAGTGTCAGACATTCAGCTCGCCATATGAAGAGGCAAGCAGCAGCAAGGGGTTGGGATGGAGCATTGTCAGAGAACTAACAAGTCTGATAAAAGAGGTAATTACACATTTATTATGTTTTTGGGTCAAATCACATTCATAAGGTAAAAAGGGAAGTAAGAAGACTGAGATTGACAAAAAAATGACTGACTCTCTTTCAGTGAGAACTGCCGATTCCTCACAACAAAAAGGAAGCTGAACCTGGGATAGGCAGCCTGGTCCACGGCAATGATCTTCGTCGTCCTCTGTCTCAAGGTCTGAGCACTAGCCTGCAGGAAGACAGGTAGTGGCATCATGTTGTATACACACAACAGGACAAGGATGGGGTAGCAGGGAGATTGCCAGTGATACCAGGATATCTGGCTTGCCAGCAATCCACCCAGCAGGCTAAGATGGTGCTGCCAGCCTTGGAGTCTTCTGGCCAGGCTCCCTGTTTAGGACATTGACTTCCAGAACTTGGACCTGCTTGGCTTTCTGATCATTGAAATGCCACTGTTACAAAGCTCTTGGGCTTAAGAACTGCTTGGAAAGGTAGAAATAAAATAGTGCTTGACTTTTGAAATGTGAAGAATTCTTTTTGCATTTTTGTTTATTTGTTTGTTTGTTAATGGGGCTGAGAGAGAGAGCAAGAATATACTTTCTTTTTAAATAGAGCTCTTTTTTTTTTCATTTTGAAAATTCCTATGTGATAGGAATTCTAGTTTCTCAATCTATATGTCCTATCATGTTTTATTCTAACAGTAAATTCTGAAGAAAAAACTCATAAGCAGAAACTTGAACACGGGAAAATATAGAACACTATGACAGATAGAACATATGTCCATATCTGATGTATTCCAGATTTACTCATGACCCTATTTTTCATGGATCGGGAGTAGTATAAATATTTGATTTATGGATGTGTGTCCAAGGTTACTAAACCAAGTGCTTAATGCATTGGCAATGTCTTGGGGAAAAAAAAATAAAAAAGAAAGACTGTCAAATCCCCAGAGGCTTGTAAGTCAAAATTAATTAACAGGTTTTCAGGACAAGACTTCTTATCATTAGAAATTAGAAATGAGATCTTTAACTTCTAGTTAAAAAGAAAAAAAAAAGAAAAAAGAAAAAAAAAGTAGGGGTTTATAAACTGACAGGGCTATTTTGAGCCTTATATCCACCTTTAACTCAAGAAAAAGCAAAATTAGGAGAAACTCAAGTTCTCTATGCATGAAACAGAACATTTGGAAGACTATCATGTCCATTCTCTTCTTGTTTCTCCATCACACTGCTCATACAAACACAAACACTTCTTTTCAAATGCATTTTCAGCATTTGATCTTAGAAAGCCTTTTCTTAGAAAAAAGCATTATCAGGTGTCAGGTCAGGAAATAAGATACAAAAAAAGTGAATTATTCTTGTCCTGTTCATAGAACATGAGCAAGATAAAAAATAAAAAGTTAGAATTGGCAAGTAAGTTTGGCTTCAAAACATCTTAACTTTCCAGCAGTTATCCAGTGCCAGAGAGATATTATTTTATACATGATATCAACATAGGAAAACATTGCACTGTAAATGCCCTCTGGAAAACACAATTCTTAATAGTTGTATATACATTTTGTTCTCAAACTGATTATTTGGACCCTCATAGGTCCAAAGAATCTAGGTCTTGGAGCTATGATCTATGTCATTCAGAGCAGGGTGAACAGATCTAAACCAACGTCTGTTTATTTCTTAGTGTCCTGATTTGCAGGCTGTACTGGGAACAAGAGAAAAGGGCAGAGGTCCCTATGCTCTTCTTGAAGTCACACACAATGTTACATTCTTTCTGGCTTGCATTCAACCTCCCTGAATTTCACCAGTCTCTATCCATCCCTCGCTCACCCAGACTATCTGAGCGGCTTCTCCACCATCTCCCTTCCTCCCTGGGATCAGTTGATACTCTTATATCACTCTACTTTCTCTCCCCTCCTCTGCAGTAAGCCCAAATTTCCTGCTGGAAGCTCCCTGACCTTTGCACTGATGGCACATCCTATAACGGGGACCTGCCCATGCCTGTGCACCTGTGCCAGCAAAACAGCTACAGCTGTGTGGGCACATTGCCTGTCACATGCACACACCTTCCCTCCATTCTCCAAGTGTCCACTGTACATTTATAGTAGGTCCTAATGGTGCAGGCTTTGATATCCACCTGGTGAAAATTTTACTTGCGTTTTTTGGGAGTTTATGAATAAGGTTTTGAGAACTCAGTTGCCTAATTCTTTGCGGTCTTGCTCAATAGACTTCTGATTTACGAGAGGACCTTGTGTAAAAGTGCAGTTCTTAAAGTCAATTACACTAGAGTATCTTTTCTTGCAGGGGCATCAGATCGATCTCAGCCTGTTTTATATTGATTTTTTTACTTGCAGAACTCAAATCAACGTTGCTAGCTCCAAATGAGTTCAAGCATGTCTGCATGAGGCTTTGCAAGGATGTAACGTGTCAGGTGGAAGCAAAGCAAAGTGAGAAGCAGGGCAGTGCTATTATCAGAGCAAACCAATGTCCTGGATGTGCGGCTCCATCACCTGGAGCTCCATTAACTCCTACTGAGTAAAGAACCGGCCAATGTCTATTTATCAGAATTTGATTTTGAGGGAAGGGGAGAGGAGAGTGGGACCATGAAGCTGAAGAAGAAATATACTTCCTCTACTGCATGGTCAAGGTTTAAGCCTTAGGTTTGTGTCTGTAGGCTGTGCTAGGAAGATCTTTTCTTTCTTATTCTATTCCTTTACCCCCATTAAAGATCTTAAAAATAACAACTCAGTAAGCTCAAAGGCATCCTGTAAAGACATTTGAGAAACTAGTCACTGATACAACTGGCACGATGAATAGGGTTCAAGATCATTAAAAGTGGGGACTCTCCTCTGTCGTGCAATGACACAGCACACAGCTCTGATGTCACAGCAAAACGCAAGAGGCAGTTTCCAAAGCCTGCAGTGCTTCAGGAGGGTGAGATTAGAACTCTATAGGGCTTTTGAACGGCTTCCACCTCCTAAAGCACCAGTTCAGCATTGCAAATTAGTGTAAGCAACAGGAAGGAAACTAAAATTAGCTCCATTTGACATTTTAGGAAATTACTGCAACCCCGCAGACTCTGGGAATTGATCCCTGACAGTGCCAGTATAGCTGTTTTGGAGAAGAGAGGTAGAATGGTACCAGACAGACAGGTAGTCCAGGCACTCTTTGTGATCAGTCAGGCAGGATGGAAATGATGAAAAGCCAAGTTCACACTCTGAGGGTTAATTAGTCATTTTATTTACTCTTTACATCAAAAACTGTGAAAATTAAAAGGCCAAAAGGAGTTGTAGTGACTCGGAGCTTCCAAGCACTGCAGTAATATGGCTGTTTGGGTTCCGTGATCATTTGGATTTAATGAGAATGTTTCTATGAAAGACACAATTCAGTCAGGGGCAGCATGCTAAGCCAGCCTGACCTGGAGGGATCAGTCATTTGTACTGCTGCTGGTTCCCAGTACAGCCACAGGGAATTCACTGTTAAGGTTTTTCATGAGTTAGTATTTACACTGCACTGCAGCTTGAACGGCACAGACACCCATGTCTGTCTTTGAGCACAAGCCAGTCATCATGGTTGCCTAAAACGTTCTTCTGTCAATATCTTTGCTTGAACTAGAGCCATGCTTTGCACTTCATCCTGTTGGCCATCATGGGTGAAGAAGCACAATGGATTTTTCTCCAAGAGTGGAGCCCTTGCACCACATAGCTGCCCCTTTCACACTAACGGAGGCAGGAAAAGGCTGCCAGCAGGTGCTGCAATTGCTCTCCCCTGCAGAAGTCTACTGGAAAAGACCTGTCTCCTGCAAACCTTGGATCTGTACAGCTGGCCAACAGCAGCCTAGTGATGTACATGTAGTGATGGTCCCTTCTGACAGCCAAGTGTTAATTAAGGCAGCCTGTAAATTATGAGCTCTGGCTTGCTCAGAGGGCAGATGTAAGTCCAGTCTGAATGAAAGAGTTGTGCAATCAGGAAACCACAAATGGACCACAAGACACAGGACCCTGCATACTGCACCAGGTCATGCTTCTTCACCCCTTTGCCGGTAAGTCCACCACAGAGGGTCTTAATACAGAGAAAGGTGCGAATTCATCATCAGCCTTCCCTAGAGCATCTTAACTAAACAAGTTTCCTTGGAGACACAGCAACACTAGGAATTTCTTTTACTATAGAGTATTGATATGATAATGAAAGCTTTGTAATGAGCCAGGAGGTGTTAGCCATTGCCTGCAGGTGCCTGGGATGTGAAGTTCATTCCACAAAAGTCAAATCCATTTAGTCTGAGTATGCCTGCTTGTATCTTTTTTCCATATTTTGATACTATCTTTGATAGTATCAAAAAAGAATTAATTAAAAGACATAATTTTTTTAACAATTTTTCTTTTTCTAGTAAGTAAACCAGTCTTGTACAGCTAATCTCCAGAGTAATTAAAGTAGTCAAACCCTTCAAAAAGGCTCCACAAAACAGAGCAAGCAGGAGCTTCCGGATTTCAATATGCACCACTGGATGTATCTTGGTTCCATCTCACAGTGAGACCTGGGAATGCATCTTGTTATTCCCCATGTCTTGGCTGTAATAGGAGGGAAGCCCAAATGCATGAACTAGAAGGAGCCCGCAGTATATGACAGCAATTCCCTCTGCAGTTCCTCAGACTACTGCAGACATGTGGGTGTATAAACTTGGTGATGGGACCCTGATTCCTAATTTTTCCAAGATACTGTTCTGCTGAATCCATTCCCTGATTAGTTCTCCACACTGCCTCACAAACATGAATGCCAAGTATGGGACACTGGCAGCAAGAAGCAGCTGTGCTCATCCTTTCAATGTACTTGCATTTACTGTATGAAAGTGACTGGGCAAACATAGATTTCATCTAGATGTAGTGAAATCAAGACTCCTAAATTTATGTAGTGTACCACTGTATTCAGTGAAATTGTGTATGAATGGAAAGATGTTATTTTCAAAAACATCACTGTTTCCAGAAATGAAATTGTTTCAAGCACATTGAGGTGCACAGAGTTATAAGCAGTGCTTGCTACTGGGACTATCCTCCAGAAGTCATGATTTTTCTCTCTGTTACCATCACATCTGATACCTTATTTGCACTTTTAAGGGATCAAATACATTGTTAAAAATTGGCTTTTACTGGTTGTTGGAAATCAAAGGGCTCATATTCTCACAGATCTGAATGTGAAATATTTGCTCCAAGTGAAAATATGCATTGGTACTACTATTGATTAGGCAGCTGACTGCCCCTGAAACAAACCAAGTCACTCAGGAAACCCCCACCTCACTCACTAAGTCTTAGGAAATGCTTTCCCAATGTGTCATCCCAGAAAATGGGATGGGTAAAATAACTGTTGGCAGACAGATCAAATGTAGTGGTAAGACACTGACATCAGCCCGAGCCACGGCCACCTCCTCTAAAAAGTCCTAAAAGGGAACAGTTACTAGTGTTGGCATTAAAGAAAGAGGAGAGGCCTTTTATTCAGGCTGCACTGAGGGTCTCTTAAACCTCACAAGTGGTACATAAGTGTTTGGGAGAGAAGGATGCACTACTGTGGAGACTGCCATTTTAAACTTCTTGTTTTCTATTTCTATCATAAAGTCTGCAAAGTCTGTGCAGATTCAGAGGAAGAAAGACCTGTGTGTATCCTAAAAAAGCTCCTAGCTTTAACATTTTTCTTGGCATATACTTTTTATAGCTAAACCAGTCATTTAATTCATCTGTAATCTGGAGAAAGCAGGAAAAAACTTAAAAGTATATTTTATTGAAGGTTAACAACTAAACTTTTACCAGAAGAACCTGAGAGGGGGTACAGGGGGAAAAAAGGGTGACTGAATGGGATCTTGCAGTATGCATTTGCAGGACGCAAGGAGAAAAGAACAGTGACAACACCATGGGCTGGAAAAGGAATCCAAAACAAATGGGCTGAGAGGTCCCGCTCTGATTCCAACAATCACAGCAGGACAGACACAGCTCTAAGAAATTTTGGAGGTATGTGAGTTCTAATTGATAAACCTAATGAGCTGGCAAGGGCAATGGAGCAGCTGAGAAGAATTGGTGATGCTATTTATAACCTTAATGATGCATCAGAAGGGGGATACTGCTCCATTACTGTAAATATATATTGATAAGTGAATGCATTTTTTCCTTCTTACATCCTGTTCAATGATAAAACATACTCTTATACATCTTGGAAGGTCACTTATTCCAGGGTAGATCTACAAAATTCTTGAGTAATCGATTTCATTCCATGACAGTTATCGGAGAATCAATACAATTTTATTAAGGAATCCACAAACAACTAAGCTTGCTGCCAGCATACTTAAATTCACACTGCAGAAGTCTACAGTAGTGCTTGAAAACTTTAGAGGCTTGCAGTAGAGTTTGAAAAACACAGTTGTTTAGAGCATACAACCTTGGGTTGTAGGGTTCCTAAGAGTATGGCTGGCAATCTGCCAGACATCTCCACAGAAGCCTGGCTCAAGCAGGTAACACAGAGAGACATTCTCCAGAGCTACTTTTTTCTTGGCAAACATTAGCCTGTGCTACTTTAGGGAGAAGGGAACATATAAAGTCAGTAAGGCAGATGTCAGTATGAGCTCCCGTCAATTCCACCCTTCTTTCACTCACTGGAGGACTGTCTGCAAAAGGCAGATGCATAAATGTGCAAACTGTTATGATTTTGAACATTCCTTTTCTGAAAGGAATGCTAATCTTGAAAAATACTTACTGGTTTTTTTTCTTTCTCTTCTGGAACCATTACAAATACAGTAGCAGAGGGGAGCAGATCTTGGCAGGGAGAAAGCAGAGGGAACCTCTTTCTTCCCCTTTTGAATTCCAAGTCCTAAAACACCAGAAAGTGCTAAATATGTTTAATCACTGGACAAAGTGTTTTATATTTTAAATTAATTCCAGTTGATTTCTTGTACTTTATACCTATTTTTTTTCTGGTGAGACACAGTGTTTACCACAGTTGCTTCAGGGAAGAAAGTGTGTCCTTTTATTGTCCAACAGTCCTTAATTTTCCCCCTCATTTCATGCAAATTTGGTCCTCTAAGAAACTTTTATTTAAGCATGTTTTCAACCTAGCAACCTGTTCTCAGGTGTAAAAGTGAAAATAACTTGTAGCACCTAGTGCAGGAGTCTTGAGCTAGCTATAGGGAAATGCAGTGATTTGTTGTGGCCCAAGGGAACGGTCTAGAGGCTATAAACTGCCTGAAACTGTTTGTAATTACACTTTGGGGAATGCATGCATCACAAACCAGGGGTATTTTTAAGGAACTGTAGTTCTCCATATTCTCAGTACCTTCTTCTGATACAGCAAAATCCTCACATTTTGAGCTGTTAATGCCTTTCTGCTTTAAATAAACAGTGTTCAGTTATACTCTAATTTAACTGTTCAGTTATACTCTAGGATCATAAGACCATACTGTCCAAGTGTTTCACAAGTGTTATCCCCTCAGGGAGGAAATCATGCATTTCCAGCCCTGGAAAGCAAAGAATGAAAGTGGAGCTGGAACATCGCTCTGTGTGCACTGGTCTAACTAAGAGCACTTAGCTAAGGTGGAACAATCATTGGAGCCAAGGTGAAATTGAGCCAAGGCAACCACGTGTTCAGTGAGATTTAGCAGTAATTAATTTCATATAACATATAAACAGAGAAGGTGAAATCAAATGAAGGCATCTGAAAGAGGTAAGTTAAAGAAAAAAGTGACTGTAGTGTGAAATAGATCTGTCTTCCCACTTTCAGAAAATAGTTTGAAATACCAGATGATGTGTGTGACAGATAGATGAGCTGTGGTAGAAAAATGGTTTTGGTACAGAGGTGCTGAATTCAACACAGTATTTGCTTTCTAGTCAAGGGCAGCTCTATTTTGATGAAATAAGGGATGAATCTCTTAAAATAGCGTTGCCTAAAGATTTGGGAGAAAAGCTTTCACAGGCAAATTTAGTATAGATAAGATAGAGAGCAGGTCTTTAATGATGACCTTCTGGTGCAAGGAGCTCAAAGGCACGCGCCTGTGTCCAGGGGCTCCACAGTTTGTGGTCCAATCCAAGAACTATCTGCCCCCAGATCCTCCCCAAATCTGCCCATCTGGCACACCTCCCCAGAAATTGAGTCGGAGGTCCCAAGACCCCTTTATTCCTCAACTTCCTCTTCTTCATGGCACGTACTGTCTTTGGAGCTTCTCCAAGGTTCCGGGCTTGAAGGTTGCTGCGACTATGATGGTATCTTGTTGTTCAGGCATGGGATGTGTATGTTCTTAAACAGAATGTGTTTACTGTACTCCTGGCTTGAAAGGAGCCTAAGCAAGCCCAAAAAATTTAGAAAATTTGATACGAAGTGGGGAATAGGGCTTGGTAAGTGTTAACTACTATTCTAAAATGTGAGAGACTATACAACTATAATAAAAATCTATATTTACTACACAACTACTTTAAAATCTACAAAAAACTAAAAATCCTAAAAATCCTGAGGCATCAATACTAATGAACAAGGTGATCTATTTATACTGCTGCCTACTGTTTGAGGTATTGCTTTTCCTTATATGTATATCTAGGAGAGTAGACAGTAAAATAAAAAGTGGTGTAACTTACATAACCAGTGTAAATATGAAAATGATGGGGTTTAAATTGTCTTGTGTTTCTTTTATTCAGTCGCACAGAATTAACATAAAATGTTTTCAAACAAAATTGCCCTTTACTTGCATCACTGGTATCTCTTTATGCCTTGAATACACAGACATATCTGTCCTTAGATGAGGAGTAAGATACTGAAATTGAACTCTTGAAATGAAATGGTGACATACTGGATGAGTAGACATTTCACTCATTCCTATGTGATATGTCTCTGTCAAGACTGTAGCATGATTTAATTAGGTATTGGAGACATTTTGATTGAATAAAATTTCTATGGGCTAGGAATCCAATGTTAACATATATAAAAACAAAGCCTGCAGTTAAGGATGATAAAAATATACTTTTCCATGATAAAAACATTGTCCCAGTCCCAGAAAGTAGAATGGGCTTTTCAAGGGGAGTAAGAATTAGATTTTTATTCGACTCTTTAAGCTGGAGCTTGCCCATTTTAAGCTTCTGCTTTCAGCAGCTCTGCTAGAGATAGACCGTTAACTTTTATGGCCTCATCAAATCCACCATATGAAGAACTTTATGAAACAGCGGTATCAAAATCAATAAGGAGGGACCTCTTTTAGACAAATAGCAGAGCCTTAGCCCTCAAGATTACAGTTAAAATACAGAAGGGGGAAAAAAAAGAACCAAGACAGATTGGGTTTGAGTGATGCTCCAGCCTTGGCAATTTCTCTGTCTTCCAATGGCTCAAGGAGGATTGGAGGCTCAAGGTCTCCTACTGTGAGTCCCCTGACATTATAATTCCCTTCCTTTAGTTACAGCAGCGTCCCTACTTGGCATCAAGGGAAGTTACTCTGGAGCTCATGGTTCTCAATGTGCACTAGAGGTACCTGAAGTGTTGCCACTTGAGATGCCTCAATGAATTCCTGTCCGGTTACTGTAATACCCAATGGCCATTTTTATACTTCAAGAAGTGCAATGATAATATTTTTCCTCTTCTCACATCCTTGTAAACCTTACTTGTGTTTCTGCTGACTTTGTAATTTCTTTCCTTGCTTCTCACAATGCTGGTAAAGCTAATGTCCTCTGCCCAGCTCATATACAGCTAGCTATTTCTTTAGAATGTTAAATTTTTTTCTGGAAGTGATGAAGGCTGCATATTCTGTGGGATAGCTAATGCATGTTCGTGCTTTTTCTCCGTTACTTGAACTCACTGGAGTGAATGGACTTCTGAGCTAGCTGGCATTTTAGTACATTGCTTCTATGACACATTGTGGAAACAAAAACTTCATATCTTTGTATCCTGGTACAGAGTCTGAAACCCTTCCTCGTGCTTCGGTAGGTGTGGATCAAACAGCCATTATCAGAAGTGCAACTTATCCCGGCTTCCACAGCTACCCCAGAATTTCATACAGACATTCTTAATACCTTGATAAGTTTCCAAATGATTAATTAATGTGGTGCTCCAGCTTGCCATTATTACTTTATCAATGCTTCCCAAGCAACAATCATTATTCTGACTGCAGGGTAGACACAGGACCCCAGCAAAGGTTTCAGAAAAAAGAAAATCAAAGAACGCTTCTGTCTGTTTTATGGTTGCATATAAATATTAATTGTCACTTGCAGTTATGAAAACTTTGAAAAATTAAGGGAAAAATCAATGGAACTGACATGAAATCTAATATATTAAATTGTAGAGGTTAAATAGTTACTTCATCCCAGCATGAATACACTTGTGACTTTATGAAACCCACTATGGCCCCAACTTTGGCCTAGCCCCTACAAAAAGCAAGACTTTGTAGCATGGTCGGTAACCTGCAAAGCTAATTTGGCTACAAATCATCCAAAGGCACTCTTTTTCTACACAAGGAACATCCAGGCTACTACATTAAAGCAAAGAAGTAGTTTGAAGAAGTAGTCATTTTCTAGAATTTTTTTGTCATTGTTCATTCACATTTTAGAAAGTAAATAAAAAATATCTTTTGGTGCATTGTTCACTTGGTCTGCCATGCTGAGAAAATTTTGTTTCTATTGGTCTTGAATATCTATCTGGAAAATATCTGTACAGATTCAGAGCAATGCTCAATTGATTTGACTCTATTATTTGAATATTTTAAATAATTTTTTTAAAATGTTTAGTCAACAGTCAGCATATGAAGGCATTGACAGGTACAAAACATGAAAATGGACTCAATAAGACCTTTGAACTGGAAAACAAGCAGACTTTGGACTGAGTTATTTCCTTCAAGACTCATATTCATTCTAAGAAAATAACTTCTGAGCAATTATGTAAATTTTTGACTCAACTGCGCAATGAAGAAGGGAATTTGAAGATTTACTGCTTATGGAGTTTCTTAAGGAGGAGTATATGTAGGCTGTTCAGGCAAGAATCTGAAATACAGTATATAGAGAAGAAAAGCAGGTACTGTTCATATTCCAGAAAAGACAGCTGGAAATCATTTCAAATTTAAAACTACTGGCATGCACAGTGCATCCATTAGATATTCCTGTTAGTCAGCACATTCTGACAATCATCCCTCCACAATGAATAAAAGAGTGCAGTTGTCTACATAATATTTCTGAGAGCTTATGTTTCCAAAAGTGCCTTTTCAAATATCTGTGAAGGCTCAAGAAAACTAAGTTAGAAAATTGTTATTTTGTCACTCCAAAAAAAGTGTTTTGAAATGGGAGAAAAATCAGCAATGCACTCAAGCATATAGCCCAGTCTGGTGTTAGTTGCAAGAAAGCTGGAAGAGAATAAAAAGGGACGATGAAAATGAATATGAATGTTTTGTTTTAAATATAAGAAAATTAAGCCAATGAATGATCAAGGTATTATAAGGCTCAAAAGGGGCTACAGGTTTGTCCTGATTTCTGTAATTGCCCAGTGGTTCCTATTCCCAAGACAGGACTTCAGAAGCTTTCTTTCACCTGTTGTTTTTGGCACTATTTTTGTCCTCCTCACCAGCACTAGCCTAAGCAGTGCAGGGTGGTGCAATCGTGTTCACATGCCTGTGTTTCTGCATGCTCTGGACATCACTTTTTAGGGACAGGATCACAGCCTTAGTCATTAGGGGCAGGAGGACTAACATAAGGACCTCTTCCTCTCCTTCCCACTCCCCAGGTCAGCCAGCACCCTGTAAGCTCCCATGTCAAATACTCAGGACACACAGCCCCTTCATTTCAAACAAAGTTTTGTCCTCTGTTTTTGTGTTCCAAGATCTTCAGCGGGACTGAGAAACTCTTAGTCTTTTTCCACAGGTGTCAGTCTTCTGATGGGATAAGAATGAGAGCTGGGAACTGCTTTGGGGAGCACTCATTCACTTCTGACTTCCAGGAGCTGAATGCAGGTCTTCAACTCTAGTGCAGGGTCCGCAAGGGTTTTCCCTGTTGGTGAGCACAGATTGCTACTAAGTATCTTATAGGAAGAAAATCTAAGAAATAAGCAATGGAGCAAGCTTTGCTGTTTCATTTAAGAAAATTAAATTAAAATTTAGGTAGGAATTATATCTTGATTACTTGCCTCTTTTTTTTCTTTAAAGTGTGTTGGAAGACACTGCAAATGCTCTTGCCTTTGATAGTTGCATTCCTTGCATTTGGCAATTGAAGGAACCTCATTACTAACAAATAGGAAATGTGCTGCTACCTGTATAACATGTCACTACAGTAATTTAAAGTTAATGGTAGTGGGGATCACGCATGGGTTCTGTACCTGAAATACACTGGAGAGCAGGGTAGCTGGGATTTGCAATACAGCTTTGTTTACTTACACTCCTACTAAAGGATCTGAAAAGCCAAAACATGGTTATTGTCACAGCTCCAGCAGGATGCTGGAGCAGAGCATTTGTAACGGTGACTTTTGTGATGGACTGAAATGTCTTAAATATTGTCAAAATCATAGAAAGACTTTTTGTCAAACTGCAAGGAAACAACAGCCTGTCTGTGGCCACCAAAGCACCCTCCTCCTCCCAGTGCCTCACAACTGGAGTTTGGACTGTGGCTGGCGACTTGAGATAAGACTATTGTCTAATCCTCTCAAATCTGAGGAGAAGTAAACAAGGCTCAGGAAAGAAGACTGTATCTGTGTTAAGAATCAGCCCTAGCTGGGCTCAGTGGGTCATGAGGGAGAAGGGTTTCAGGTGTGTGATGGTGAAATCTCTCCACACCAAACCAAAGAAGTAACCAACCCCCTGCCCCCCAAGGGAAGGCCACGTATGCACAGGACATTCATGTAAGAGACAGCTGAGAAGGGGTCATAAACCATCAAAGACCCCCAAAGCGTCCCCCTAATTCATTCCTGAGGCCTTCCACCATCAGAAGATTGCATCCAAGTGAGGTAACAAATCTGTTACAAGAGACCGCAAAGCTTCCCCACCCCAAGAGGAGGTGCCCGGCATCTCCTGAACCTATATTAATCCATTGAATGCTATGTTTTTTGGAAAACCCTCACCACCAAGAAGACCAGAAGAACTGGACTGACGGGATGCCGTCTGGTTACAGGGAGTGATGATACTTTTTCTATTTTAGTCTCTCTCTGTCACTTTCCTTCTTCTACCCACCACCTTTTCCCTATTTCTTTCTACCTCTCTTTCTCTGTCTCACATTTGCCATTAAATAAAACCCATACTATTGACTTTGGCATTTGGTTTTGTTTGTATGTTAATTCGAGAAGAGGCATTTTGAATAATTTTAATAACCAGATCATAACAATTTTGCACAGGTTTTCTGAGCAAAAGACAAGGTGTTTCTCATTCACTTGCCAGTGGCTGTGTGGTGATACCAGTTCCCATCCACTCTGAAGCCCAGACAACCCCTTCTCCCAGCTGCATCTTACACAGTGAAATGGGCAGTAATGCAAGGGCAAAAGATTATTTAATATGTTAAAACCTGTAAACTAAATCAACCTGACCTTGGGATGGAGCCAGAACTTCAGTCATCCACAGCTAGTTAGTATTTGTTCTGCTGTCCAGGACCATGGTTCCAGGGTGGAACAGAGTTTCATAGCTTATGATGCAGGAAAACTTAAGTATTGGACTAAAGTGACTTGGTTACAGAAAATTTGCTTCCAAAAATATATACATAAAGAATATTTAGGAGATCAGAACAGTAAAAGAGTAATTCTAGATTGAATAAAACATTTATTTGACTGAAAAATAATTAAGATGTTGAGAGATCACGAACCAGTGAATTTCAAAACGAGGAGTTATTTCTGCATTAAATAGAAAAGTATTGATTTTTAAAGCATCTAATTGTTACCTTTAAACTTTTCCTCATTTTTTATTTAAAATAATTATTTGAAATTGAGTTAGACATATCAAATGTTTTGGTTGATCCAAATCTGCAATTTTTGTTGGAAAACAAAAAGCTGGATAGGATATCTTGTTGATCTCAGCATATGTTTGTCTGTTCTCAAAATATTGACTGAATGAATAATAAAACATTCAGGCTAAATACATATCAAGTCCTCACATTTGAGGTTTCAAAATTATGGTGGAAATTTAGAGGTACCATATTTGCAGGCCTTTTTTTTCTTGAAATGGGATAACCTGGAACAGCTATGTAATTTTTTTCCTTTTATTATTCTCTCTTTTTGGTTCTTTTAAAATTACCTCATCTTTTCATACTTCTAATCTGAGACTTTTAAGGCTCTTTCTTGGAAGGCTTAGACCAATTCTTATTTTTATTTAAACCAGGCAAATAAAGCTTTGAGAAATTTAATATGAATGAAACCATACTGACATCAACTAAACAGAATTCATAGCATTAATGGAACGTGGTAGCAAAGTTTAACGGATTTGGATTTCATCTGAAAAGCCTCTAGCCTTTCAGGTGTCTGTATTTTAATCATGTATGCATAGAAAATACCTTTCCTAACGGGAAAGAAACAGTTCATAGGTCAGAAATAACTAGCTAGTGAATACACACTCAGATGTTCATGCCATGCATGTTGCAACCATTGGGAACTCCAAAACATTCATTTCCATGTATCTGTGCTAAGCTTGCAAGCATTTTCGCCTTCAAGCCTCTGGCAGTACTCCTTCATCTTATATTTTAATATCAGAGACCAGCAGCTTCTTAGAACCACAGTCTAACTAGCATTTTAAGCTTCTTCATTTACTTTGAAATTTGACTCCCACTGAAGTCATTGGGCATCTTCCCATTACTGAGGTCCTTACTGATGGGCTGATAAAACACATGTGCTACTAGATTCAGTTTCACAAATAGGCAGTGAAAGAAATCTTGTCTCCTAGAATTAGTTGTGTTGGACCATACATATTAGTTCACAGTAGCACCCCTGAAAGGGTGATGAGATCTATTGCTAGACCTGTACATGCACACACTCCAAGAAGAGGTTTTCTAGCTCCTCAAACGTCATAATCCTGTTCATTCCTGGTTTGTGAGCTCTTTTAGACACAGTAATCTCCAAGAAAGAAAGAGTCTAATTGCAGTAATTCATTCAGCAAGTCCAGACTTGAACAATGCTTAATAAGGTTTTTTAACCCTGCCCTTATGATAAACTACTTTATCTTAGCTTACACAAAAAAGGTTTGGTTTTTTCATAGTTGTTGGAGTTAATCAAAAAAAAGAGAACAACATTTCCACAAGTGATAGGTACAAAGGTTGTTCCTAAATTTTAGTCAAGAACAAACAAACCAAAAAACCCATTCAAACAAACACCAGTCTATTTTATATGTACATTAGTTTGATCTATTTTGTTTCTGTTGAGTGTGGGACTAAGAGAGGGAGTAAATTACTGTGTACAAAAAGCTTTGTGGTATTCTATAAAGATGGGAAATCACTTATTGCCGGAAGTATTAACAATAGCAGAGATGGAAAACACAGATTTGAGTGCAAATGTTTATGTACCTAACAGCAATATAGGTGAGTCAATGAAAATATTTTGTTTGCTATCACTTTCATCTCTAAGTACTGTAATTAGCCATAGCACGACACTGGAGCAGATAGGAATTTCATTACCTGATCTAAACACAAATTGGCTTTAAAGCAATATTCTAACTCTTTTTCTGTACTTTCTACACCTGGAAAATAACTAGGACATCAGCTATTAAGAAATCATGAACTTATAATGAAAATCCATAGACAGTAGCTGCATTTACTGTACAAGGTTAACTGTGTTTGCAATTTAGATGAACACCATGCAAAAATAATGAACAACTGCTAATAGCTGACAAAAATCTTTAGCTAATTTTTACATAATGACAAGACATTCTGCAAAGTTTTGTTTACCATTGAGCTAGTCCTTATCAGATAAAGTAATTGGAAGCCATTGGGTGGGATGGGTTATTCCAGATAATATTTATTTTATTAATCCAAACTTACTTTGCTGCAGATTGGCCAGATTATAAGAAATACACAAATTGTGTAATAGGCCACAAATCTCACCAGGCCAACTCAGCTACTGGCCATATAAACACTGCTTTTCTCCTAATACTTTAACAGATTACTAAACCATTTCAATAATACAAAGAATACTCCATAAAATGTCATATGTGACTATTTACATTCTGAAACTTCCGTTTACTTATTTTTTCAAGCAGTCTGTTGGCTCAGGTAGACATATTCCCCTGCCCTTGCTGTCTGGCATGGCATGTTTGCTTCTCCAATTCTTACGGTTTCTTATCTGAATCACAGATCTGAAAAGATTGAAAATGCAAACCTCTTACTTTATGTCATCCTTTTTCAAATAAAGAGGACAAACTGCAAAACACGAAATTGCATTTGTTACAGTAGTTCCTTTTTATTTTTGTAGATATCAGGAGACATGCAGGAAAAAGGCAATTAAGGAGCTGAAGTTTCCTCACTGTGGATGCACAGGTGTTAACCAGAAGGTCCTCTTCGTTTCTGTTGCACATCTAGATAGGCTGAGAGACATCCCATTTCCTCACACTTAATGGGGAAAGCAGCCTCAATTCAGCTGCTACTGTAACTCCATGGTGGGAGAAGATGTTATACAGAGTAATTTGTCAGCAGAAGAAAGGATCGTGTTACTGAAGTTTCCATCTGCAAAGGTGTTTAACACTGGTATAACAGAACTTGTAAAGGGGAAAAATCATATTGGTCATGGGCTCTGTGGTTGAGGGAAGACCCCTTTGCATCTTTTAAAGCTCTGATCTCTGTGATATTTTATGCTTTAAGAAAGGTAGGATTTCTCCATTTCTTCTGCCCCCAAACACTTCAAAATAAAATTTAATTTTATGTATTTTCAGCATTGGTAGGAATCTGATTCCTAAAAACTAGAATACATACTTCAGTTGAGTTGTCTTAAGCAAGGTACTAACAGTATAAAGTTCTCAACTTCTTGGCTGTCAGACCTTCACATGTACTAATCCATTTAACTCATAGTGTTGGCCCCTTAAATTATCATCTGATGAAAGGCAAAAGAGAATGATTCAATGAGAACATTTTGATTAGCCCTTGAAGCTTTTACATACTATTTTACTTGTCCTGCAAAGCCTAGTAACCAAAATAGAAATTGCTTCACAAATATCAAATATACATGAAACCTTGTGGCTAACAGAAAGCAATCATCTGTATCAGCTAGCAGAAGTTAAGACCTAGGTAGCATAGTTCTTACCGTAAGCCCAAGAACTTTAATTGAATTTCTGCTGTGGTAGACGAAATATGATCAACCACCTGCTCCAAACAACAAAGCAGTCTTTGGTGTGCTCAGGGAAATAAAGAGTGAAACTATGCAAAAAAAATGTTAATCTTCAAGGAGTACAGAAGTGTCCAGGACGTATTTGGAACAAAGTGACTGTGGATACAAACAACTGTGGAGATGGAAAATCAGTCAAGAGCAGCTCAAGCTGATCAGACAAAATACCAGTGAGTTATTTTCCTACTCAATCCTGTAACTAAGAAAACCTGGGAATGAATGCTGGGACCTTCCCAGGAGTTCTTGATGCCTGCGGTGGGGAAATCACAGCTCTGCATCTAGATCCAGGACTACCTCTCCAACCTTCACGGAGTTCAGAGGGCAGACAAAAAGCCCAGGAAACCCCATGTTCCTGTGCCAGGGTGAAGTACAGGATGACAAAGAGCCACTGTGCTGACCTACCCAATCTCCCTCTGGGACTGTGCCTTCTCACATGCAGAACAAGGATCTCATGGAAGAAATTGTTACGCTAAACTGACTAATTTCTTTCCTTTACTGCACTGTCTTTTCCATAAGACAGGGAAGGCCAGTGATCCCTAAAACTGCATTCCTCTGTGAATAAAGTGTTCTGGCACCCAAATCCAAAATACTACCTTCTAGGCAACTCAAACAGGAAAAAATGTATTAAACTGCCTGGAGAGTCCACACTCTCCACTGACAACATTTTACATCCATGTAGGCCAAGAATCACTTCATGTCAAGGAGAAGTGATAAGCAATAAAGGCAACACATTTATTGCAGTTTGTTGGGATGTTGGCAGGCCCTGATGATGAGGTGAAGGAAGAGTCATTATTTACTTCTAATCACTTTCTCTTAGGTCAGCAAAAGATTTATGACATTAACCTGGAGTATTTGGGCTAAGATGTAAGGGTTGTACACACCTGAGTTTGTTTACATGTCCTGTTGAGGTTTGTGTAATGAATACATTGCTTCATTTACATCATACACTGTAACCTGGAGAAAGACAAAAATCCTAAAGCTGCACAGGTTCCTATATACTCATTGAGAGACTGAAAGAAAAAAATATGAGACATGAATACACTTCCTAGCAGAATTAATTCCAGTCATTAGTACTCAGGATGGCAGACAGAACACACAGACAGAAAGCTAAATGAGTTGACAGACTTTCTGCCAATGTGTTGTCACCAACTGCAGGCCAATCTGAACCAGCCTGTGCTCAGTTCCAGAGGATGAAACACTTTCTTCCTACCCTGCTGTCCCTGTATAGTCCCCATTAACTGTAACTTAGCTAAGTGCTACTATTCACTTTTTGATCTTTTCTCCCTTGCTAACACTATTATGGATACACCAAGAAAAAATAAAGAAGGAAGAGTCCATAAATAAGTAGTTTACTGCAGCTTCATCTTTACCGTAACACATGCCTATGCTCATTTGCCATCACTAAATACTTGCAGACAAGAAAAGATCAGACCAATATAACTCAAATCAGCCTTTATATTCATAAAATGGTCTGCGTTCATTCTCTTATCTGAGAATGACTAGCTTAATTTTGATTCACTTCAATCTGTGACTAAATTATTTAAAGTAAATTCAAATAAATGTTGCAGTTCCTCTGAAATAAGGTGTCAAAAAGGATGAAGTTTTCTGCATTGCTTTAGTTTCACAAAATAAATCTACACCTAAAGCTATATTGGTGTCACGTTCTCAAGCAGCAAAGCCTTTTGGGACTTCCCGTCTCTCTTGCTCTGCCTTGTGTTTTCTTTTTCTTTTCAAGGTTAATGGCATGAAAATCCAAACATCTCTTATTATTCCAAGGAAGTTGTTAACAAGTCACAGATTGGGTGTTAGGTTATTTAAGGCTATTAACAAGAAATGCAAATACCCAAGCATGTACCTGTGACTGACATAGAACTGCACTAGTAAAACATATACATTTTAAAGTTTCCCCTGTGTTAAACTGTGTGAGCAGCATGGTTTAGGGGAGTTGTCCTCATCCGTTAAGGTCTTCATTGCACAGAAATGCTGTTAACTTTTTCTGACTTTTTAATTGCTCTTCAAATGGCACTGGCAGCATGCTGGGCACAGCAGGCAGACTCAGCACAAACCAGAGCAGGAGATCAGTTATCAAACAAGTAACATTATTTCTCAGGAGAAAGCTAATGTCCTGACTGAAGAGGTCATGAAGGGAGGTTGTTTTGTTTGGAAACTGAGCTCTTTGGCAAAAAAGGGAGGAGAGTCCAAAATAAATTCCCTGAGGTAGAAGCTGTGGAATTAGCGAAGTTGCAGCATTTGCACAGGAGAGCTGAGAATGGGAGTGCTTCAGAAACAGGATTTTCTTCACTCTCCTATTTGCTCTAGGGACTAATAGAGAGCAAGGAGAAATCTAAAGTCTTATTGCTGTGACACTGAGGTGTGTACCTTGTACCGCTCTTTTGGGGGTAAGAGACACCAGTTGAATAACTTAGAATGACCTGGGTTAGAAGGGACCTTAAAGATAATTTAGTTTCAACCCCACTGCAATGGACAGGGACACCTGTCACTAGACCAGGTTGTTCAGAACTCCATCCAGCTTGGCCTTAAAACTTCCGAGGACAAAGCATCCACAATTCTCTGAACACCCAACTTCAGTCTGAATGGTTTGGAAGACAACAGCCAGGCAGAGGTATTAGCTGAGATCCAAAGAAAGAGAGGACAGCATTAAACTGGAGCAGCAGGAGGGAATCTGAGCTTCTGGAAGCAGCTTGGGTAGAGATTGCTTGGGATCTATCTCCTGCACTAGCCAGGCAGAGCTTGCGCCAACTACTGTCAGTTTGGTACCTAACAGCAGCGTCAATACAGTGCCCAGCTGAGCATCTAGCAACACAGAGATGGGCACCAGGAGACTTTTCTCAGGAGGTGGAACAAAATATGTCTGTTTAATAGCCTCCTCTTTTCACAAGTACCAGTTACTTCCAGGAAATACTTCAGTATAAGCCTTACCTCTGAGTTGCTAGCCAAGGGTCAGATCATGAAAATAAACATATCAAACATGCAAATTCAGTCTGTCCAGACCTTTCTTTCAGATCCCAGACAGACTGCTTTGTTCTACTTTTCCCCAGAAGGAAGCAAACAGCGTTGCATCTGAAATACATGAGGCCATTTAATTTTACCTAAGTTCCTTCAGCCATAAGTGAACACTGAGTGCTAGTTTTAGGACCACAAGACGAAGATTTGTGTTTGAAATGAGCATGATAGTATGTGTGAATCTTGTAACTGCCTGTTGATTTGGTCTAAAATATGAAATTAATAGTCTTCAATTCGTGAGTTTAAAATGCATCATTCTACTTCAGTGCTGAAAGTCTCTAACAGGGAAGTGGAACACCCTATGGCACACTTTGCTAAAGCCAGGCCATATGCACAAGGCCACTAACCCAGCTGTGTAAGACTGGCTTAGCTGGCCACAGGACATTCATTTCCAAAATGGGAGCAGGTTGAGAGGCATCAGGAGGTCATTTATTTTACCTTCTGGCCCCAAGGCAGTATGAAACATATCCAGATCTCTCAGAGTTGTTTGTCTAGAATGTCTGCTCTTTTGCTGGGGTGAGGTCCACTGCAGGCCTCTTGTCTCAAAGGCAGCTGGACATGTAAAACTGGATTTTCCAATCACAGTCACTACTAACATGTTAGCAGTCAGAGTTAAAGAGGATAACTATGGCATAGAACCAGTGCTCATAGCAGTACTAAAAACACACGTATAATGTAGCATATATGTTAGTTCTGTAATTTGAGATGGAATGCTATGCAACTCAGAGCTCTGATCAAACAACACTTTCTACATTGCACTCTTCTGCAAAAAAAGTTGCTGAGCTTTCATCTGATCTAATCCATTGCTAATTGTATCCCCTTTCTCTGTGCCAATATTCTGCTGTGCATGAATAATTAGCATGCTGGTCTGAGGCCAGGGAGCTGAGCAGCACTGCTCACCTCAGCGAGGCTGCCTGTCCGGTTGTGGCCCCGACAGCCGTCATGGTTGCTTCTTACATCACCACAGCAGCAAGTGCACATTCAGCTGTTCCATACATTACAGCAGATACGGGTCAACTGCAGCACCCTACAAAGCAGCCTAATTCCTCTTCTCTGACTTCATATGCTTTGTTTAGAAAAGACCTATTAAAGACCAACATAAAACAGCTATTAGAGAAGCTGCATAGTGAGACAAGTTATTTTTTAAGACCAAATACGACAAATATTTTGGAATGCATTCAGCCCTGTAAAACTGCTAAGATTTTAACAAGATTTTTTGAAGCTTGTGTCACACATGCATTTCACACAAGCACCTTGATTTTCACAGAAGTTACAAATGTGCATTCACCATAACAACTTTAGTCTCCATCTCTTCATGTCTTCAGTAAAGGACTTGATTCCGTGTTCAAAACTGAGCATATACAGGAATGCTTCTCAGTCTCAGCCTTAAAGATCACACTGCTGGATATGCACTCCCTTTGAAAGACTTGGCTTTAATCTTGGTGTTTGTTTCATTTGTACAGTCCAAAGTCTGATCAATAGACTATAAACATATGACGAAATAGGTGCCAAGGATCCAGGGAAAGAAAAATAAAATTTTTGTTATAAAAGTATTCCAACACTGCACACCAATTTTATAGCCAACAACAAAAACTCATTCTTTGTCACAGATGGAAGAATAACTGATTAAAAATGCCAAGTCCCCCTCTCAAATTATTCTTTTATATTCAGCATACTGACTCACAAATTTCTGAATATATAATGATGTTCTAAACTTTTCTTAATTGAATGCTTTGCAAATAATAATAAAATAATTAAGACTGTTTGTTACTGATGTTAATGAGTAATGTTAGAATTTAAGCTAAATATTGTATTAATGATTATTAGATTCTCTTTGCAGCTGCTGGGTTTCTAAACCATAGTACAAGCATATAGATAAGTTGAATTTTTCCTCTAAACAAACCACCCACATCTGGACAATGAAAGCTCAAAGTAAATTCCAGGTAGAGTGTGATGGATTCCTCCCCACCACCAAGATGAAATACTTTATTTTCTATGTTAGCATTCTATGCCTTTTAAAAATAATCAGAAAAATAGTACTCAAAACTGGAAGAGTTCCTACTGTGATTGTCAGTACATTGCCTACTAAATCTTTGTCTGAGATTGTGTGGAAAGCAGGGGGAAAAGGGAAATTTTGAAAATCTGATTTTCTGACATTCCCCAAAGTTCCTTGAAGTCTTAATCTCAGGAAGACATATAATCATTCTTTTTGTAGAAGTTATTCTGCTGAAACTCCATGGTTAGACTTGGACCAAAAAAAAACAACCCTACTCAAAACTGGTAGCTGCCTCTATTCAAAAGTACAGTGGTCTTGTCCTTCAGAGAGGCTAATCACTCAGCTTCTGGTGGAACCACTCATCTAAGCCAAGGATGAGATTCATCCTCAGTCTGAGGCTTCACACATAAAACTCACGTGATGAAGTGTGGGTATTTATAATGTTAAGGTCTACATCTGAAAGTTAGTTGTCTAAATTTTCTTTACGGTCACTAGAGAGAAATAAGAATTTCTAGGATATGAGTCACCTCATCCTGCTGCAGATGTCTAAAATATGTCATAATAATTATGCTTGAGAAGTGCCTGTTTCTTACCAGTGATTATAAAGGAAGTCTTGAGTGAGTAGCTCAGATGTATGTATCTGTATGGTTGATGTTTAAATTTCCTGAGACAAATTTCAGCTCATGACAAGGTATGCTTATGATTGTAGAATGGGTAAAGGACCTCACCAAAAACTGCAGGAAACACCTCTAGCAAGAATCCTTGCTGCACTGGCTGTGTTTTTTCCTAGCAGCAGCACAGAGCTATGGCACCAAGAACCCGGACAGCCAACACAACAGCCAAAGTGTGAATTGTGTCTCAGGCAGAGCACCACAAACAATAAGCACAAGGAGAAAATTGCTGGTGCTTCATCATTAATGCAAGAGCTATAGGAACAGTGATGGGGAGTGGACATGGGAGTCAGTACATGAAACATGATTATCAGGGTGCAAAATAGATTATTAGTAGGAAAAGATGGAAAAAACGATGATGGCAAGATGACTAATAGGGGAAAAATACAAAGAAAAAGAGTTTTGTGAACCTCTAGAGTTGGGTTCTGAGCAAAATCTGCTATAATGAACAAGCCAGTAAAAAAAAATCTTAAACTATGGAGGGTAAAGCAAAGATTTCTAGATTGATTAGAAAATGTAGAAACTGTAGAATGACAAAGCAATCCAACCTATTTTAAGAAAGAAACAAATTATGAAATTCACTTCTCAGGAGAACTATGAAGTTCAAAGCTACCTGAATAAGAGCAAATAAATGCAAAGTAAAGTGACAACCAGGTTTGACAAGTATGTATGTTGGTGATGAAAAGGAGAATTTTGGCACTTCTACTTCAAACATTTTATTGAGCAATCATGAGGGGCTTGCTTATTGATGAGGACACTGGGAAGACAGGGGTGATTTTTATACCACAGAGACAGGAACACAAAAAATGTATGGAGCTAAATTATGCAAAAGTGTACGGAGCTAATATGCCAATATTAGAGACAGTATGGGGAGAAGAGGTATTTAGAGAAGTAGAATAAAATGAGAACATCACTGAAGAAATATACTGAAGTGATCCCCTAGAACCAAGCATCGAGATCTTGTCTGGGAGAAGTATACTGTGTTCAGAGGAAACGCTATTGCCCTTCCTCCAGCATCTGAGATTTCTGATGTCAGCAGATGACAGTCAAGTCAGATGAAAATCTCCAGCATATTTTCTGTTGTTCTAGATATATGTCTTTCTATTTACTGCTTGAACCTGACATGTAACTCTTTGTTCCAACTTTTCAGCACATTCTAAGATTTCTAGCAAAAACACTTAGGCAATTATTGTAGAAAGTGAGAGAGAGACTTTATGAAGTGTGACACTGAAGTGGAAATTCTCAGAATGTTTTTTAACATAAAACAAATTATTTCAAAGTAAAACACCACTGTTTTCAAAATATCTTTTGAATTGGCTTGGCTCCTCGCCCTTGGAAATGTGTTTGGGAACAATTTCCTCTTTGCATTGTTTTCTATAAGCGTTAAGCACAAGCATTTAAGTAGTAAATTTCTTTTCTACACACTGTTCAAGGATAAAACAGTAAGAGAGTTAGAAGCCACTGTTTTACGTGGGAGAAAGATGAATCACTGCCATGAGATAAAATTAAATTAGTTCTTACATAAGTTTATCATAACCTGCACTTCTTCAGAATCAAACCTGATGACTCAGTATTTGTTTATAAAGGGTGTTCATTGTCATATAATACCTGGCAGTCATCAAAGATGACTTCTATGATATCTGCCTATATCTACATTTTATGAATCTCTAAGAAGATTGCTGAAATTCCTTCATGACCAAGTATAGGTAATTATATCTCCTGTGATACTGTCTTTGAGCCATCACTCTTCACAGCCTTGTGATGAGAAATTAATATTTTCTTCTAAATTCTCTAAAAAAATCTCACTTTTTTGGGTAGAAATAAGGGGAACAATGTGCAATCTGAGCTATCTAACAAGAATATAGATCCATATATTACTTCCAAGAATAAGAAATAATGGATCAGAAACATTTGTTTTCCATATCTATGAATCAATGTAAAAATTCAAATTATTAAGTATGAATTATTAAAGTCTTGATCAAGAATTCCAACAGGACATGAATTTTGTTTATTGTGAGTTGATTAGTCCCAGTAAATTAATACATTTGCTATGTTACCTAGTCTCAAAGTAGTTTTATTCTAATGAAGTTACTTCGAAAGCTAGTAAATGTGGAGTTCAGCTCCCTCCTCCTGCTAAAAACATAGCGCCTCTGAAGTGTGTTGGTACCTTGAGTTTCCACTTCCACAAGAACTCTAGCCAAATCATCAGTACTGCAAAAACTTAAAGTCTTACCCCAACTGAAACCTACAAAATTGCTTCTCCAGAAATAAAACCCAACATCCAACAGAGGGGTTTTCTGTGATTTCTAGGGCAGTACTCAGATTCTACCTACCTGCTTGTGCACAGATTTCTGCTAGGAAGTGGCTGACACCTGCCTGCTCTTACTCCTCAACCTCTCCGCTGTCCCCCTGAAGTCTCCATTTCCACTTTGACTAGATGTAGAATTGCATGTGCTTGGACATGCTTCTTGAAGCTCCCAAATTCCTCATGATTGAAGTAGGAGTGTAAGTACTGTGACTGGATACTGGATCTATGATAAAGCATCCGCTTATGGAGAAAGAATGGTCTGTTGCACATACAGGCATTTTGGTGGAGCAGCTATGTGACAAGCCAGGGGTCCAAATCCTCTCAAGCACCAGTGGACACTAGAAGACAGTACCCTAATGGCAGTTAACTAAATGTCTTGAAGTGCAGGCTTTTGCCATGTTCATAGTGCTCAAAAGACAGAAAGCCCATGAAATATAATATGAAAAAATCACAAAGGACTGATAAGAATATATTAAGAGACATCTTGAGACTCTCCAGATTAGACCAGTTGATCAGTGTAACCATAGCTGACTTACCCTTGAGAAGAAAAAAAATAATGCAGCGATTTTTAAAATATTTTTTTCTCCTAAAATAGACTATATCTGCAGGTAACTACTGGGGAGTAGTAACAGTTCTATATCTATGCCGAGACAACTTCTTCACGTAGGTTGGGCCCCCGATCTTTTTTCCTTTTTTACTGGCCTATGCAAAGCTGATACTATTTTCTCTGAGCACCATGGAAGGAAAAGCATATTCCAGAGGAATGTGAGGATTGGTCCAAAGCCCACTAAAGTCAATGGAAGTCTTTCCACTGACTTAAATGGGGTTTGAATCAGACCCTAAATGAAGAAAGATGAATCTTTGAGTTCTGGGCTAAGGAAATAATTCCATTGGGAGTGGCATGGAAAAAACGCATGAAGGTAAGAGAACTTGAAGAAAACAAAAGGATCTGATAACTTGGAGTCAGCAACTGTTTCAGTATTTTAGGAGGTCATAGAAATAGACGGGCTTTCTCTGATGCAAATTCACCCCCTGTAAACCACGCTGATTTATTCCTGTAACAGGAACATATGAGACTGATCTCCTCAGTTTCTTCCTTTATTTGTGCTTCACTTCAAAACTGACTACCACAATGGAAATGAGACAATGTTGTCAACTCCTCCCAGAATGTTTTCTAATTTATCACAAGCAATTTCAAATAAGTGGTTATCCAACTTTTCCATTTCTTTCAATTCCATAAGAAGTAAAAATTCCCCAGTGTCCCTAGTGTCCCCATATGGCCTCTCTGGGCTGATTATTATCCAAAACTGACTGTTTTATTAGCTGCTGAGTTTTCATATCCCATAATAAATGCCTCAGAAATGCAAGTGGCACTTCTGTTAGTGTGCAGGAAAAACATCTTCCAGGTGGACTAAAGAAATGTATATTATAAGGGGAAATATTTTGGGGAAATGTAGGCATTTAAAATAACACTGATACAGTTTGGAAGCAGAAGATAAATCAAAAACATCAGTTGGACATAATTTAAGCAGAGAGGAAAAAAACTTGTTTTGTTTAGATTAATGCAGAACATCTGCCTATTAAAAAAACCCCAACAAACTGCAGAACAAAGGGCTGAATGAAAAGGTGCAAATTTAAACCAGATCAAGAAAATACATCAAATCAGAATTGAAGCTTTTGAAAGATTGATACAGTCATGTGCATTCTCATCTTGGAGAAGCAAATACAAAAGAGCAGCTAATGTTATGGTCTCCTCCAGGAACCTGCAAAATTTTGCAATTGGTCTCAAGAGAACTCTGCTTTTCTGGGTGTAGCTGTATGCTGTGGAAGAGATTTGGATACAAAAGCATTCAGTGGACTCCAAATTTTCTCTCCTGGTATAGATTAAGTGTGCTGCAAAGGCAGAGCAGGCATGCCAACTAGCAGTCCTTTACAGTGTGCTTCATTTCTTAATTTAAGGGCGACTTGCTGCCTCAAAAGATTAAATGGTGAGACTGCACAAGTGAAAAATTACTCCCTTCTGCCATCAGCACCGAGTAGTAAGAAAACATAATTGCTTTTGCAGATTGGATTTATTTTATTTTTATGTTTTGAAATATTTCCATTTAATACATTAAATATCTTCAAAGGGAGAGCATCAGATAGCAAATATTTATATTAGGATCAAAAATTTATAGTTTTATCTTCCCTTAATAGAATGAGAGAAATATTACTTGAGGTTTTTATGTCACCCAGAGAAAAGGCATGTGTTGGGCCTTTGTACTATGCTTCCCATGATGTCTCTATAACATGCAGTTGGACACTGCATCATGGACACCCCCTTGCCTCTTTTGGGACTGATCTTCCCCTTGCTGAGGGTAGGTAATGTGTGGGTTTGCTTCCCCTATGTTCATGGCTGGGCTTCGCGAACAAAGATTTGGGAAGGGCTCTACCCACGTTTGTTGCAAGCGCGTTGGTGGCTGAAAAGGCCAATACGAGACAGGCATGTCCGGTTGCAAAAGGCACAACAGACAGACTCCTTAGATGGTATATTCTGCAAGGCACGATTCTTTCTGCATTGCCTTTTCTCCTCAAGGGTGATCCTGTGTGCTTTCTCAAAAGCATCAGCAGCGTTATAAATGGTGTGTCTCCAGGTGTCCCGATTGGAGGCCAGAGTAGATCAGTTATGGTGGTCAATATGGCCAAGGCTGAGATGTTGTTTCAGGGAGATGGCCAAGGTTGAGATGTTGTTTCAGGGAGTTCCCCTATGTAATACAAACCTTATGTTTATGCTCAAGACGAATTCCTTGTTTTACTGACAACTGACTGTTCAGTTTTGGAGTGTCTCTTTTAAGGTGCATCTCTTCAAAACTCTTTCACTTCATAAAGCTCCAAAATTAACCTGATAACCTTTTTTGTTCCCCTGACCTTTGAACTGTGAGTTTCTAAAATTCTTCAGTTACTTGCCTCCAAATGCAACTGAGAGAGAAACTGTGCTTTTCAGCATTCTCTTGTCCTATCGCACATGTTGCTTTAGATGTGGGAACTAAACTCGAGTGAGGAACTCTTGCTGTAAAGACTATCAGTTAAAGGAGTCGACCACTGAACAAGTAAATATCTTTGTATGGTGAGTCCAGGATTTGACCTTTTTTGGAGTAAAACTCCTTCTATTCCTTGCCCCTGCTGATCTTCCAGGTCGTGGGAAGACTGGTTATTCTTGAAGGCATAAAACCCTGTCTCTTGAAGCTGAACTGCTCCTAGATGTGTTCTCAATGTACATTTCAATGCTTCATTGACTCCCTTTGAAATAAATTTGCAATCATAATGACCAGTCAGCCTCCTGGGAACATTTATCTAAAGACAGGAATCTTCAGAGCGAAGCCTCATTGCTTATATTTTCTGGAGAGGGGAAAATACCTCCTGGAGTACATCTGTGTTATTTTAAGGATGCTATTGCTACAGATATGAACAGTCATGTTCTGCTTCTCTTTAGTGCTTATAGCAGGCTATTTGGCTAGACAAGAGATGCCTCAGGGGGGTGAGAAGAGTTCTGTCATAGATGTCTACTAGGATGAGGGTCTTGGCTAGTACACAAGTCATTTAGAAAGTGGATGGGGACACACCTGGGGAAGCTGTATCAGGAGCAGCTGAGGTCACTTGGTCTGTTCAGCCTGGAGGAGACCGAGGAGTGACCTCATTGCAGTCTGTAACTTTCTCATGAGGGGAAGAGGAGGGGCAGGCACTGATCTCTTCTCTGCAGTGACCAATGACAGGACCCGAGGGAATGGCCTGAAGTTGTGTCAGGAGAGGTTTAGATTGGATATTAGAAAAAGGTTCTTCACCCAGAGAGTGGTTGGGCACTGGAACAGGCTCCCCAGGGAAGTGGTCACAGTACCAAATCTGGCAGAGTTCTAGAACCATTTGGACAATACTCTCGGGCACATGGTGTGACACTTGGGGATGGTCCTGTGCAGTGCTAAGAGCTGGACTCGGTGATCCTTGTGGGTTCCTTCCAACTCAGCATATTCTGTGACTCTGTGTGGCCATTTTGACTGTCATATGCTTGATATGTAAGTGTAACCTAAGGATGAAAGGCTACAGGCTCCCTGTAATCCCTTTAGTATTTTTTTCTTCCTTATTTTTATAATTTTTTTGAGTTTTACCATAATTAAATAGAACAGTTCAATCTTTTTGTAGTATGACAAACATTTATGGCAAACTTTGGTTTAAGAGATCACTGGAAGAAGAGAAGAAACTTCTGAGAAGAAACGTCAATTTTTTAAACAAAACAAGACTTGAATCCCTCCTGACTTAAATCTAACAACCCAGCAAGAGACTGCTATCCTAGATGATATGTGTGTGTGCATGCATATTTGTTTATTTATGTATTAGTCAGAGCCAAGTATTGACATTCTAAGATTTTGGCTGGTGAGATAAAAATCTCCTTCTTTGTAAAGACTGGCCATTTCTCAAGCCACAGGAACTTTAAACAGTTTCCTGGCAGATACTGAGCAAGCAGGTTGAAGTGGGCAGTGTGATGAAAGGGGAGACCACCTCTTTAAACCTACAAGTTGAAGAAATCTACAGTAGGTTTTTGTTTTTCTCATTACTTGTTTATTTATTTGATTTTGCTTTTTTTTTTTTCAATCTGGTTAAATGCAGAATCTGCAAAGAAAATGTCTCAAAAGCGCTATGTGCCATATATTAATTTATTTTTTTTTAAAGAAAATCTTACATATTCCTCATTCTGGCAGATACAATGTCTGCATTCACACCTGCTCCATGGTTCCAAGTGGAAACTGGTTCAACCAGTTTAGCTTATTACTTGACTTCCATGGAGATCTGCCTAGATAGTGTTTGCAGCCTTGGGTTCAGATCAGACCTGTAAAATCCTAGGCTTATGTGAAACTGGCCCTGCAGAGACATGCATCTCTAGGAAAGAAAACAGAAAAGTTCCTTGCACTTCCATAATGCAAGGGCTCCTTACTACTCATGCTAACAACTGCAGAGGTGGCTGAGCAGTGATTTGGTGAGCACAGGGATGACGGATCCTTTCAAAGTGAGCCCCAGTGCTCTGGTCAGGTTTCTTCATGCATCTGTAGGTGTTGGGCCTGCTTTTCTTTTGGCATGCTGACTTAAAAGCACCACCATTTAAGGTTCCACCACCAGAGGGTCACATGCTTCTGAAAACCTGATGCAAGATAGCATCTATGAAATCTGAATGCGTGTTCTGAGTTTCACCCAGGCTGTCAACAGGTTTTACCTGTGGGATTAGAAGGCACTTTTGTTGCCACATTGGTTGTTGCTGAAGGGCTGTGATGGCAGGGCAGGAGGACAAAGCTATACACACTCCTACACAGTGAGGCACTGCAGTGGAAGTGACTGAGGTGGAGCTGGGCAAGAGATTTGTCACCCATTTTGAAGTAGAGCTGTGCAGAGCCCCAGACTGGGTCAGAGCTCTGGAGACCTGCAGTAGCAGAGCTGCCTCTGGTCTAGTTAATCCTGCTTTGTAGCATTTCTACTGGTAGAAATGAAAACTTGGAAAAATTTTTCCTGAAGGTAACTCATTTTCTCCTCATTATCTTCCACTTTGATTTTTACAAAACAGGATCACTTTCTTCTTAGTTTCATCTGGTAAATCTGAGGACTCCAAATGCATAGAAGATGACTGGGAGGAGGATAGGAGAAGTCTGTAATTAATCAAAATTAATATCCACTTTTTTCTTTTTTTTTCCTGAATTGCATTTTATTAATTTTTAAAATTAGTCTTTCTTTTCCCATAGGAGTGTTATTTTCCATGTCATCAAGAATGAGTAGCAGGGTCACATCATTTGTCAAAGAGGTTCTAGAAGTATCTGTCACTAATTTTGTGATTATCAAAAGGATAGTCCCCAGGGTAAAATGTCCCCTTGCTTGCTCTCTTCGGGAACAGGTTGGTTCAGTTCTTGCAGAAGAGATCCTTGTGCAAAGACACAATCCTCTAAATAAAAAAGCCACTGGAGTAAACTTGAGGACAGAAGGCCTTCACCAGTCACAAGTACCCTAAAGAGCAGGAGTAGCACACTCTCACAAGTGATGTATCAGACATCTGCTGTGCTGTGAGATGGATGGCTTGCAGAGCTTTAGGACTCAGCGTTGCCTGGTCTTACTCTCCACTCTGGGAAAGGTTGTGTCTGGCTCCCTTCTGTTGTGCCTAATGCTGCAACACACTTTTCCCAATAGCCAGAGAAATGCATTGTGCCGTGGGAGATGTGTCTGCACTGCATGTGAACCACATTGATTTCATATGCCATAGACCAGATGCAACTACAGAAGGGACAGCAGTTCGTGTACAATGCCTAACATATATACTTAATATTTATTTTCACAGAAATAGTAAAGAGAGACTTGCATTTCAACTAACTGGAATAAAGACACAGCCAGGTTCAGGTTCTTGTTAGCTGATGGGATGCCAGTGAGTGTTTCATATTAAAATGTTCTATTAGAAGCACACTGAAACTGATCAAAAAGGAGAAAGCCTGACACCAATCAGAGCAGTCCAACACACTGAGAAGTGTCTTTCTGACATACTTTAAAAACTATAGGTGATGAAAATTTACTTGCAGATTTAAACCTTAAACCATTATTACTCGACACTGACGTTATTAATTTTACTAATCACAGCCTTCTATTAGAAGCAATGAGTTCTAAATTTTTTCCAAAAACACTCTGCAAGAGTAAGGCTTGTGCAAAGTTTCTACCATAGCAGACAAATCCCTGATTTTCTTATGGTTCTGCCTAAAAAATTATTTTCTATTTCCATGTCCCTGTGATATTCAAATCCATATAACCCAAAGAAAGGCATTCTCAGATGAAGAGCAATGGAAACTGAGGGTATTTCAGGTGCAATAAATACTGTGAGAATAAAGACTAATATGCAAGCATTGAGGTACGTGACTGCTCAGTCTGTTCTCAGTGAGTATTTGGTGAAAACCTGGATATGAAGACGTTGGTGAGAATTTTGTCATTGAAAGAATGTGGTTTTCACTCAGTCTCCAATGTTGCTGGTCAGAGGATAAGGCATGAACACTTTTTGACTTTCCTGTGGCTCATGAGCTGCCACAGTGAAAATACTTTTATGAACCTTTCTCCTGGAAACTGTTTGCTACAAAAGTAGTTGAGAACTGCTAAGAGAGCAAATCAACAATTCAGTTTCTGGGATAGTTTTGTTGTGTTTTGTTTCTTATTAATGTGTGATATTTATTTTTCATGCCATGCAGATGTTGCACATACTCTCCAAAGTTCTCAGATCCATTTTGCAAATTCTTGGATGTACACCAACATAATTTATCACATGACTGAAAAAAGTCAGGAGATTTATACAACTCGGCCCAGATGAGTTAAAAGTCCGCTTCAGCTGTCATAATGTGGTGAGATCTAATTACCCTAAATGATCTTGATGATAAAGAACTGTCTAGAATGTGTTAAGTCTGGCTACTGGCAGGAAAATTCTGGAAGGGATTTTTGTAGATACACACATAATATCTGTTTCGTATGAGCCATCAAAAGTCAACAGAAGCCCATGGTCCTAAATCACTGAGATGGTTTAGAAAAATCCCACCCTTAATGAGCTCCACAACTTGAACTGGGCAATGATAAGAAGGATCTGCCATCATCTGAAAAATTTCTCCCCAGCCAACCTGCAGAAATAAAGGACAGGAAAAATCAATGCATGTCCTAATGAAGAAACAGGTAGTGGTGTTGACTTGACTGCTCCCACAGCAGTCTGAGAACAGGAAAGTTCTTAAGTGGATCTCCATTCTGGAGGAAATGTTTCATCAGATTTCTGAGTTGAAAAAAGTAAATGGAATAATTCCAGAGACCCTCTTTCTTAAAAGAGCGAGATGTTCTTACTAGTCGATTCCATTTTCCAAGTAAAATTCCATCTCTTCTTCACTCCACTGGCTCACAGATATACAGGGTTTGCTTATAGAAAAGGAACTGCAGGGAGTTATGTTGTTTGCATGTTTCTGAAATATCCTGGGCCATTAAGTTGAACTAGTACTTCCAAGTACTAGAATGCAAAGGAAGAATGTGGAAGCATTTTCAATTTACTTTAGGAAAAAAAAAGAAAAGGAAAATACTGGCAGTAAAAAGTATTTGGTGCTTAGAGATAGTGTATCATTAAGTGTGTCGCCTCACAAAGTTCCATCTTCTCAAAGAGATAAAAAGCTCTCAGTCCTTCTTAAATTATATCTCTAACAGCCTTAAGACCAATGCATATACACAATGATGAGTGAGCTGTAGCAGCATATAATACTGATGGTATATAGGTATATGTATTTTGCTCCAACAACTCAAACAACACTTACCATAAAATCTAATTGCAGGCCTCTTCAAATATTATGTTAGAGATAATGACTCTATGTAAATATAAATTTGTTGTTTTTTCATATACATTACAACTTAGTGCTCTGACAACTCTTTTCAAGATTTTCAGAGTGAAGCATTTGTCTGTTTGTTTTTTTTTTTTTTTTTTTTTTTTTTTTTATTTTGAATGGTTTTGTTTTCTTTTGAGATTTGTTGCTGTTATTCCTGAAAATTAAGAATTGAAATTATCAGGCTAATAATATAACAATATTACAAAATAATTCCTTTGACATTTTCTTTCTCATTTTGTCCCCCGAGATTTAAGCAAATTTGGTTACTTGGTTTAATTTCGTATAGATCATATTTCCTAAACCCATTGTAACATGGCACTTCTGTTCTGTATATGGATTCAATATGTCTGTATGTATATAAAAACCATACAAGGACAAAGAATTAAGTGCACCATTGATCATCCTCTTCATAGAAATACAAAATTGCTAAATACTGGATTATATTACTGTTAGACTTGACTCTTCCTGCTATTCTGCTCTGTTCTAGTAATGCTACTGTGAGTTTTATTGCATGTCTGTTAGGCCTTCCAAAACCAAGGAATAAATTCTCCAGAACTGTCTCAAACTGTCTGACATTTTAAAGTGCTAACATATTTGAAATAGTTTCCTATATCCTGTGCCCCTCTGCATTTTATTTAATGTCTATGTCTGCTGCAAATTAGGACCATCTTTTTCTTCTTTTTTTCATTTACATTTGGAGATTTTGCATTTAAATTTCACATATTGCTTTTCCCTAAGACCCCTCTGTTGTACAGCTATTGGTTTCATAGCTATTCAGGCTAATTTAGCTATGGTTTTTCCCTTCTGGGAGAGGTTTAGGGTTTTTCTGACTGAAACTATGAATGAAGGTCAGTTTGAATTCAGAGCAAGGTAACAGGCATTCACTTTATTTGGTTGGTTGTAAATGTTGCTCAAAGATGTATTTCAATTATTTCTTTTCCCTTCTGGAGTATGTATTTCATTAACGCTGTGAACAGAATTTTTTTTGAGAGTCAAATGTCTTTCAAAGATTTTGTTATGGTTGACATTTGTAAATTAAAATCCTTTATATGCTATACCAGTGCTTCCCCAATGTTATATGCTAGAACTCAGCTAAAGAATTCTCATTGAAAGAAAAGGTACTAATTGTGAAAATGAAGAATGAATAAAACAACCTATGCAAATACCTGCAAATTCAAAGAAAAAAAAAAAAGAAAAATTCTTAGCTTCAGTGGCACATTTTATTTCAGAAAAAAAATAAAATTCTTCTTTCTTGAACTTGGAGGTCTACCTGAATATTTATCTTGGTTCAGTTTCCTCTTTACACCCTCTAGTACAGATTGGCTGTCACAGTGTCTATAGCTCTGCCATTTACAAGAGTTGCACTATTTAGCTGGAGCACTGGAAAGATGCTTAAGAATATTTTCAGTTTGAAAGCATCATTCAGTCCTTCTCTCAATCTGCTTATGTAACTTAAATATTTTTAGTGACTGGGAGTTCAAAGTTGCTAATGTGTTGTGTTTCTGAATGACAAATAGAGCACACTAAAAACAGCATTACACTGTTTTTTTAAGAAAGTTTCAGGGAAATTCATGCAGCTCTGAGTGAAACCCTACCCTACTTTTAGCCATCCAAGTATTTCCTTCCTTGTACAGAGGGCTGAATGATTCATTGTACGCAGAATCTCTGTTCACCAGTAGGTATGAAGCTGATGTGACTACATAACACAGCCAGAGAACAGAAGCTCTTCTCAGGCTGAGCCTCTGAGACAACCAGCAGCAGCTGCGGAAAGGAAACTTTCTTGCTCAGGATTTATTCATAATATATGGTCTTGACAGCTGACAAAAATTATATCCATTTTTTTAGCATGGTGTCTGAATTGCATTGTTCCCACTTGTGGTAACAGCTAAGGAATTTTTCACCAGGAGATGTGCAGTGAAACTAGACCTGCAGACTGATTGAATAAGCAAATGATTTCATAAAACTGAATTATTAAAATAAAAGAGATGTGACTGCTGAAAATTAAGACACTGAGAAGAAATTATTATATTGTCTTACTCTATAACTTTACCTAAGCAAAGAAAATCACACATTCAGCTCATTCCTCTGACTGAATTGATCCAAGAACACAAAGAAAGCAAGTGACTGACACTTGTGAGTCATGATCCCACATCTTCCCTAACTTTAATAAGCCATTTACTAAGCTTCAATTTCAACCCACTCTTCTAGTATCTCTCCTTAGTTTATAAAAAGAAGTATGCACCTCCAAGATCCCTCTCTTTGGTGAGAAGAATCACCTTCTGGAGAGGATCCTCTCTCTTCCTTGACAATAGAGGATCAAGCAAGACAGATCTACTTTTTGATAGCTACCGTTATGTGAAATGAATCCCCATCCAGTCTACCCATGTCTAGTGCATATTTTCTTTTTAAACTGTGACAGCTCTTGTTCATTCCAATGTCTTCTATTATAATCATCTTTCCTTACTACTTCATCTAAACCAGCACAAAAAGTGTAGAAACTGAAGTGAGGGTGGGAGGTTGGGGGATGAAAACAAAAGAAGGCTTGGTAAGGGGGGCTGGGCACAGAAATAGAAAGCTATGGTTATAGAAATCAGAGTTGTGCCAAAGTGAGGGAAATAAATAGAAAGAAACATAAACGAAAGCAGTATAAATACAAAACCAGGGTATGGCATGGCAAAGAAATATCTGAGAAAAAAACTTTCAAAAACCATAAGAATTTATAATGTATCTTTTTCAAGCATATCAGGAACAGGAAGAGTGCAAGAGAAACTGTAGAGTCAAAAGAAACATTCACAGAATATAAGACGATGACAGGAAAAGACTAGATTTTGTACATATTTTAGTATAAGGTCACTGTAGGTGAGTTTGAGAGGAACTTTATGGAGGACATATCAGAAGTCCTGCCTGAAACTGAAATTCCAATAGAAATTATAGAACTCAGAAAGTTTATAAAGGAAGTCAAAGTGCTGATCTAACCATTGCTCAATGGTCAACTAACCATCCGACTAGTTCAAAAAGAAAAAAAAATATAATTTTTTTCTATCTATCTATTTGAGATGTCTATAAACAAGTAATAAAACATAGGACATCTGTGTCAAAGGGGAAATTAACTTTAGACTTACTGGAAAAGAAAATGCAAGGAATTAGACCAAGGAAACAGAGCAGTTGTTTTGCATGATAGATTGGCCATAGGACCTAGTGCTCACATGGCGTCCATGCAATGTCTGTATACCAAAACACAAAAGGATTTTTTTTTTTGTGCAGTACTGCCAGTTTACATGGCAAAAAAATAAGGCCATCTGGTGACCATATACTTTCACTATATGATTGACTTTCACAATAGTTCTGAAGTATTTGAAGAACATGGTATTCACAATGGTTTGAGATCCGCAGTGGTTCATCTTGCAGATGACCCTTAGCCTTTAAGGATGTAATAAAATGCCACAAAAGAATGATTTCCTGAAACTCTCGATATGGAGGTCAAAGGCAAGAAACCTACCTTCACTCTGTCATCAGGGTAAAGGATTCAATACTTGAGTTTAGAACAACTTCTAGCTTACAATTAACAACTTTGACTTTAAATTTTCATCCTTTGGAGATCAACTGTTAAATGCCTAAACTATTTATTTTTGTTTTTTTAAAGACATTATTAATTGACTAATTCATGCTAAGTGCATTAACAGCTATTTTACAAGAAATCACAATTATTTTCCTTATTATTGTCATATTGTCCATTACCATGGACTTACATAGCAGAAAGGATTTACCCTAAGGGGCTGCAGTTCAAAACAAATAAAGACCTCACTTTAGATTCAGTGATATCTTTCCATCAATTTATTGATTTAGGGCAGAAAAGTTATATTCATATTAGAACCAAGTCCCTCTGGAAAAGACCACTTGACTTTTTCAATAGATTCAGCTACTTTTTTTATGCATGCCTGTGCTGAAAAACTCATCTATAAATGTGTTGCACATAGATACATGCTCAGAAGTCATCCTTTTAGTCATCATTCCAAAAAACCGGAATTTAATTAAAATGTTTTTCATTGATGACATTAAAGACAAAATTTTTCCATGAACTGAAGAGCAGATAAAACTGGGGTTCCTATGTATTTTTGAAATCTGTGCTGTCACTACAGTAATCCACCATCCATCTCTGATTTCTCTACCAAACTCCTTAAAAAAATCCCTATACAAGGTATCACTTCCCTCTTGTATCTTTGACCAGAACATCCCAGTTTCCACCCCTGACTTCCAACTGTTTGGCTAACCAAGAGCAATGTGTGCTTTCACTATTCCTGTTGATGTTTTTCTTTAAAATCAAAGCATTAGAATGTCTAAGACCTTTCCCTCTCATCTGATTTGAATGAAATTGGCCAATGGACAGCAAAGAAACCAATAAATACATACAGAAACAATGCATTCTCATCAGCTCCATTTCCCTAGAAGACCAATTAAAATTTTTTATGGACTCTGAAGAGTAATTTTTGAAGCCATGTGGACACTTTAAGGAAAAGGAGAGAGAGATTCTCCATGGTCAAGTCACAATCATCTTAGAATTTGATACCAGGATCCTGGGAGGAAAATGTGTCCATCAAAAATAGATTTTTTTTTTTGCGCCTTACATGGGAATTACTATGTTGGAAGCTCAATTCTGATTTTGAGTATCTACCGCGTATTTCTGTATTTCAAGCAAGCTAAAACTTTCTATATGTGAACATAAGTGTTTTAACACACTGTTTGGAGTTCAGAAGCCCTCTTTGTTAGCATAGCCCAAACAAAGTGAAAGGATAGAGGGGGATTAAAAAAAAAAAAGGCACCACCTCCCTACAGTAAACAAGTAGGAAAGCCAAAAGTTCCTAAGAATCCACTGCCACATTTCACTTAAAAATTAGAAGGCAGTAGTAGACAGGAAGAAAAGCAACAAACTAAAGAGAATAAAAACAATTGCTATGCAGTCTTTTTTTTTCAGACAGTTATTCAGGTTTTCTGTTAGTACCATGCCAATATCACCTAGACATGGATATTTCAATCTGATCCTAGTTATGTGTAGTTCAATTTATATCAAATTTCCCAGCACATTGGACTACCCTTGACCGAAGACCTACTGAATTTTTTTTGTTGGAAATACAAAAAAACCTCTAAAACTCATTATATTTACAATCAAATACAAGCCCAAAGAAAGAGACAACCCTAGAGCAAATGAGAAGAAAGTGTCTTAGTAAATTTCTGAAATATGCAAATTGTTTATCAGCTGTATAAAGGAACAGAAAAAGCCTGTTCCTGCAAATGGACACTAGGCAGATCTCATTTATTCTCTTTGAGAGAAGGGTTTGTGTTGTATTAGTTTTTTGCTTTGTTTCAAAGATTTCCAGATGTAACATTGCAGACAGTGCTAAATGACCATTACTGTTTGTTAAGGTTATAGGTATTATTTTATTTTGCTTCTAGATGGAATTACATATATCTGTTCTATTAAAAATAGGACAATTGTTTTACCAAAAGTTATGAAACGACCTAATGTTTAAAAAGGCTGTTGACAGTTGCAAATAGGCATTTATTTCTGTCATCAAGTTGCACATCTTGTGAAGACTCATAGATTTTAGGGCCAAAATGGCCCTTCTGAACATATCGTATGACATATACAGGCCAACAGTTACTGAAGCAGTGCCTGTGTTTTTGGGTTCATCCCGTGTCTTATAATTGCATCTATCAGAGTCCAATTTTTCTCTTGCTGAAGAGAGAACTCTTTGCTGCAGGTGTTTTTGTGCAGAAAGGAGGGCGATTCATTCTGCCATCATCCTCTTCAGAATTTTAGTTTTCTTTCGTTATTTTTTCCCTGTTTGTGTCTGTTCCTTCACACTTGTCCTCTTAAGCAAGTCCCGTCATGTCCTAGGACACATTTAGAACTTCATTCATTTCTGTAGTGTTTGGTGGTTTTGGACTGTTCTCAACGTTGTCTCCTATCCTTTTCTGAATTCTCTATTTCTTTACAAAGCCATCTCCCATGTTTTATTTTATTGTTCCCCTTAATCCCCTCTTGTTGTTCAGTTTCTATTTTTCCATCTGCTGTAGAATTCATGATGTGTGTAACACCTTGCAGCTGTTCGTGAACGTTTGTATCCCTTAAGTCTTAGCATTTGCAGCTTCTTCTCCCACTCCCCTGCCATATTCATATACGCACTCATCAAATTCAAAATCCGTATTTATCACTTAAACTTCTCATTTGGAGAGCCCTTTTTCAACTCCTTCCATCAGTTTTCTTTGTCTTTTCTCTTTTTTTTTCTTTTTAACTGTAAAAATCTTAATAGATCTTTGTAGTTATTTGCTCATATGCTGGGTGTCCATAGCGAGGCACTGGCAGTAGTGACTGCAGGCAGCACTCTGAGGAAAAACACTACTGGTTCCAGTTCTCCCCAGACGATCCACTGCAGGGCACAGCTGAGGCCCCCACACAAGGTGGTGGCACCTCTGGGAAAGTGTATTTAAGAATGGACAAAATGCTGCGCAGTAGTGAGGAAAAGAACTATGGGAAACAGCCCTGTGAAACCTGAGTCAGAGGAGAAGGAAGGCAGGAGGTGCTCCAGGCCCTGGAGCAGAAGTTCCACTGTAGTCCATGGAGAGGACTCCGTGCTGGAGCAGGGGATGACTGAGGAGGCAGAAGTGGCCAAGAGGTACTTTTAAGGGTTGACCACAACATTCAGTCCTCACCACCTTGCACCCATCAGGGCGGGGGGTAGAGGAGTCAGGAGCAAAGGAGAAGCAGGGGAAAGGTGTTTCAACTCTTGCCATTGTTTCTCACCATCTAAATCTCTTTTAATGGGCAACAATTTAAACTAATTTCCCCTGAGCTGAGTCTGTTTTACTGGTGACAGTAATGGTAAGTGGTGAGGATCCCTGTCCTTATCTGGACACATGAGCCTTTCCATTTACTTTTTCCTTGCTTTTTTGAGAAGGAGGAGTGAGAGAGGAGCTGGGTGGGCACTGGCAGTCAGCCAATGTCAACCCATCACACCCACCACTGCAACAGGCAGACTTCCATGACACAGAGAGAAACTTAGAAAGGTTTACAAATACTGCTATTTTGATAATAAAAATTTCTCAACCCTTCAATGAAAGCTTCACTTGGGGGAAGGGGGGAAGAGCAGTGTGGAAATATGGCATTTCTTCTTTTGCCATAGGCAGGTGTGATTTCTGAACAGAACTTTTCTAAAAAGAGGAAATAAATAAAAATACAATAAGGATATTGTATTTTTATACAATACAAGAGATACAAAAAAGAGATAAAAAAACACAAGAGATTGTTTATGGGAAATATTGCCTAATTGTCAGGTTTTCTTTCTCTAACAGAGCTTTGTTTGAAGTATTTAGACTTTTTTAATGTTACAAAAACAGTACTATTTCGTAATACTTGCACTGGCAAGCCCTATTGAGACTACAAAGGTTACTAAGAGAAACATTACATGGTTAGGTAGAGAAATTCCTGTTTGACACAAAATTTGGGGTTTTTTTCTCTTTCTTTGAATCTTGTCTGAATTCAATGGAAAACAATTTCTACTAACCTCCTCCTCCAGATAATCTCTTAAAACCATAAAATTTTCCATTAATGAAATATGTAATTTCTTGGAAAATAAACCAATATTGATTCATAATATTACAATACTGCAGAAATCATTAGTTTTTCATAAGCTGGTTTCTTCCTTCAAATTCAGTGCATAATTGTGCATAGATCCCTAAGTTATTAATGCTTTTAATGCAATAAAACATGAGACTTCAAATTCACAGCCTACTTTTAAAATACAGAATTTATTTTCATTCTGATCTCCCCTACCAGCTCCCTGATGTACACAAAAACAACTGCTGCAAATAGAAAAACAAAGCATCCAAATGTTGATAGTAATTTCTTGTTTACCCTGAATATATGCTTCAAAAATTCACTTGAACAACAGACTCAGCTACACTTGAGGTGATATTGCCATTTCTATCATAAAGACTGAAAGATATTTAGGTACAGGACAAATTGTCTAGCCAAACTGAATACGTTGTAGTTTCTCTTTGTCAAGTTTCTATTTATCGAAGTCTGACTGATTAAAGGGTTGTCTTCACCTAAAAGGGAAGCCGAAACAACAAAATGTGATATGAACTACTGCAGTGTGAAATATTGTTAGTACTGCTGTGAATGCTACTACAGTCCTGTGATTACTAATGTCTAACTAAAAATCAATTAAACCACCATTAAAATCTGGGTTGTGAAGGTGTCTGAACCATAGTTTGAATTAGCTTTGGGGTTTCAATAAATTGCCTATTATTTGGCTTTACAAAATGAACCTTCACTTGAACTAAATCACATATTGTCGGGGAAAAATTAGTTTAAAAGCAGAACTGTTATTTTAAAGCCACCACTGACTTAGCAATATCAGTTGGGAGAATAACTTCTTTGAGTTCTCCTAATGTGAAAAGGAACTATGACATGTTCCCAAAGCTGAATGTTAGCCTTGTAAGATTTGGGGAATTAATTTATACCATTCAGTTTCGGTTTTTCTCAACAAACTGGTGTACTCTCCGAGGAAACATAAGCAGATTATTAAAAACTTTTTTCTTAAACACATCTAAAATTTGGGATTTTTTAAACTATATTCGTATTAATGAAATACCTGGCCATCAGGTGACCAGTACAGTGCAGCACCAAAAAAGAATTGGCAAATTTAGGTTCAGACAATTCCTTACTTGAAAGACAGGAATGACAAAGTAACTAGCTATTCAGCCTGCAAATAGTCAACTTATATTTTGCCCTGACAAAAGTCTCCGTTTTACATGTTTGTATGTTTTAATTGCAGGGCAATTTCAATAATATCTTATGAGAAAGACATAATATTTTTGGAGGAAAAACTCTAAGTTTTTGTTAAGATTTTTGGAGTTGATTCCCAAATGTTACTCTGCTTCTGAATAGATGTAGTACAGAAAATAGGATCCTCTCAAATCCTATATAACACTAGGACAAAAATAGGAACCACCCCAGACACCCATTGTGCTTTTGATTATGGAAGGACTGAGGAGAAGTATCGAGGTTTTAGCAATGAAAGGTAGGTAACCTTTTTCAGCCCTTCTAATTCTCTTTCCACTGTGGACTTGCTTAACATGGGTATATGACACAATTATGATAGGCAAGCATCTTTGCAATTTGTTGGGGTAATTTAGTAGGTTTCATGGTCAAATATATCAGTTCTCTTGAAGCTGTGACCATGAATTAGCTTCAGGCTTAGCAGAACAAGTGCTACATATGTATCCTTTGGGTAGTGTGATACTGGATCAGATCCCTGGATCATTACACTCTTATAGTGCAATAGTTCTGTCTCCAGTTTCTTAAGTTAAGAAAAGGATTTTGTATGGAAAGTTACACCCATGCCTTTTATCTGTAAACAGAATTGGCTGCCAACAATAGTCAAACATTAATTTCTACCAAAAGTTTCAGCTTTTGCAGATGTTTATTTTTAACAGAAGGTTTAAACATAGTCACTAAACACAATCAATGCCTCTTCATCTATTTATAAAGAGACAGAAATGAAACAAAGTCAAATGAAACAAAGTCAACTTAGTCCAAATTAGAGTGATTTCAGAGCAAAGCTAATCTGCTGATTAAAAATTAAATATTGTCAAAAATGGAAAAAGAACTAAACAAATGAAAAGTACTGTAATCATATAATGCCTTATAATGCTAGAACAATGTAAAGTTTTATAATACCTTCAGCAGGTTGTATTTTTTGCTTAAATTGTACAGTGTGGAGAACAAATGTAATATGTTTTATGAATTGTTGAACAAATGCAACATTTTTACAGTACAGATTAAATAAAGACATTACTTATACTAAACTTTAATTCATCATTAATTTGCTATTACAGTGCTGACATGTTTTTTGTTAATTCTTCTCCTAGAAATTTGACATTGGAACTGGCAGTAGAGAACTTCGCTGACAAGAAATCATGTTCATGACAATGTACTACTGGTTACAGAGAGGAAAGCTGTAGAAGGATTGTGTCTCTCTGTTTTTCAAGTGCTTGTCTCTTGTGGGATGGAGGGTTGTGTTCATGTATAATTTAAGACACTTTTGGAAAAACATGAGGATCTGAAATATTGAGTCTATGCCACAATTTAGCACTGTCCTGATCAGCACGGTTGTGGGAGACGCTCATCTTAACCAGCATGAGTGCACATGATATAACCCTACTGACCTCGTAGTGACAGAACAGAGCCAATGCCAACCTGGTTAAGTTAGCAGGGAGTTCCATCTTAGAGGATCACCAATGCCTCCTGCTAATGAAAGAACTGAGATGCTAGACTTGGTCATATAAGTTAGCAATGGATTAGGAATATCTTGTACCTGTTGATTCAATGTCCAGAGCATGGGTGAAGAAGAAAGGAAAGCTTTTACCTCTTCATTCCTTGCTCATAATTTTAGTATAAAATTTACCCACTCCTACTTACTGCTGAGATGTACCCAACTTCTGAGGTTACATGAAATCTTTCTCTTTTTACACAATATCCAAGTATACCTATCAGAGTTCATGGGCTATGTACCTCCTGTCTCTATAAAACAGGGAGGAGAGTCTGTTTTATGGGATCAGCAAACTTATGCTTTATGCTTGATTTTTTTCATAAAGCTCCACAGACTTCCTGCAAAGTTCCTAGAACAAATGCATTCTCCATTTGCCCAGCCACAGTCCTATCATAGGGCCTTAAATTTAGAATTCCTTTAAGCATATTCCAGTAGTGATTCCTTCATCTTATACAGTACAAAACATAAAAGTCACTATAGCAGACAAAGCCACAGTTATTATGATGCTTGCTGAACATACTGATGAAGCAAATGTTTATTTTGCTCATACCCATTCCCTTTAAAAGAAACCATACTTCAATGACAACAGCCTAGTCTGACATTCAGTGCCTGTATTTTGGATAGCCTACTATAAACCAGTAGCTTTAAGAGACTCCTTGCCCAGAATTATGAAAGATTTTTGCTAAAAACTATAGCACAGAGTGTGAGCTGCTCCTTTTCTGATTCTTTAGTTGAGTACAAAATACTTCTATTTCTCTCAATGTAAATTTTTTTGACAAAAATAAATCCACAAAACTATGGAGAGAAAATGGACTTTGAATGACTTTTCCTGGGGCTTTATATGGGTTTGAAGACATGAATCAGAGGGATTCCTATCATCACAATTCATCATTACACTTGGCTTACCATTTTCTGTTGAAGCTTTTTTTATTTTACCTTCAGGATGCAGACACATCATGTTGTGCTGCAGTGCATTCCAGGGTCAGAGCACTGCAGCATGACTTACAGCAAGCAAGACACTTTACTTGCTTGTCTTGAAAAATTGCCTTTGAGCATCTGCTGTGTGGAAGAATGTTAATGGAAGTGATTTGAAAATGAAATGAGGTACTCAAATTTCCTGAAATTTTACAGCCATATTTGAAAATTGCACACATGTGGTACAATCTCAAAACACACGTTTATCTGCATAAACATTGTTATTGTTAAATAGTTTTCAGGGCTGACTTTTTTTCTGAATGAAGAAAATTATTGTGATGCATGTAAAAAAAGGGAATGTAAGCTAAAAAATTTTACCAAATCCTGTCATCATTAAGTGAATGGTAAGATAGAAGAGGAATTACTTCTGTTTTGACAGTATCAGGTACAATATCACATGTAAAATATTAATCTTTTTACTTATGATAGAGCTGACTGAGAGTTTGGGTTTGTACTGTTTGCCATAATCCATTTTTTTAGTTTTATTTGTAATGTAAAAAGGTGAGAGGATAAATTAACAAAAGCATAGTAAGTAATTTTTACAAATTTACTACACTTCTTGTGAAATCACCATTTTTATTTTATTAACTGACTCATTCTTTTGATGCATTTAGCCTCAAAATTAACTTGCTCAACTCTATTCTGTACTATAAAGAATATTTTGGTTATCACTAGAAATCAAGAGTGATTGTGTAAAGTAGGCAGCACTGATTCTCAGAGGTGGCCCATGAAACACCAGCTGTAACAATGGAGTTTGGTGCTCCATTTTGTAAAACACGCTAGATAACAGCAGATAAATATTTTTTGTCCTTGATATTTCTGGGTCTCCTTGTCATTTTTAGACTTTTAGCTGTCTTAAGGATGAGGTACATTTTGGCATAGAGTCAGCAGCCTCGTTTACTGTAGCAGCAGCTTGTGATTCACAGCTGCCATCCCATTTCTAGACACATACCTGGTACCTGCGGGAAATGTGAATCTTTTTCTAAGATTTCTAGATTATTTTCTGGAAGATTCTGATATTTTGAGGGACACAATGGACACAAATGGAAATGCGGAAGGTTCTGTCTGAACATCAGGAAACACTTTTTCACTGTGAGGGTCACCAAGCACAGGCACAGAATGCTCAAGGAGGTTGTGATGTTTCCATCCTTCCAGATATTCAAAAGTCATCCAGATGTGAACCTGGGCAACAAGCTCTAGATGGTCCTACTTGAATAGGGTGGGGGTTGGACAGGACAGCTGCATGTTTCTGCCAACCTCAGATATTCTGTGACACTGCCCTTCTACTTGCCCCTGGTCTGTGTCAGGCAGCTACAGTGTTTATCAACATGGGACATGTAGTTAATTAACATTTTGCATAATCAGCACATGTAAATAGTGTATTCTACCCCAATATCTGACTTTAGAGGCAGTGGTCTGTAAAGGGAGAATTTTACGAAGATCTTAGATAAGAATTCAGAAGAATCTTAAACTAGGTAAAACCAGTATGCAGCATTTATGTGCATTCACAACAACATCTGGGGCAGTCTAGTAGTCCAGTATCAACCAGTATCAGCAGAAGAAGCTGCACCTTTATAATAATGAATTACTCACGAAAAGAATTAAGCAATTCAGTTGTCTGAAACTTTGGAAAAATTATGTTGGACAAGGGGCACAAAAATCACAAATCAAGTAATGAGATACAAACTGAAAGGATTAAGCTTTCTGCATAGTTCCTCAGATGAATAGGCTTGATAAGCTTGAGGGAAATAGCAAGAAACCTATAGGCACTCCCCACCCCTCCTGCAGATATACCAATAGCAATGTGAAAATAAGGAAAAAAGATACAAAGAACAACTTTACTGACAACACTGAATGCAATCAGAAAGGCTATCCACATATAACTGCTGTTTATGACAAAGAAGTTTCTCTCTACTGTCTTTATAAATAGGTTCTTTCCACTGATATTTCATTTTGGAATAGTTTGAGAGACTTAATTTGTTTTGCCAGGTTTGTAATTATTTCCAGAATTGACATCAGCTCCAGTTTTAACAAGCACTAACAAGGTAAGTTCTAATGTGCCCCAAAACCCAGTTATATTCTCAAAACCTTAAGCCCACCAGTCCTACCTAAATTGACACGATGTCATTTTTCCAGTGTATTAAATTTTAAACAATTTTGAAAAGAAACAGCTAGAAACTTGTTGCACCGATATGTAGAAAGTGTTTCAATGATCAGAGAAAAAACTCATTTGAGGATACTAAAAAAAATAACAGAACTTTTCCTTTCACTTCTTTTCCTAGACTTGATGCTTCAATCCCCTTCTGTTTCCTATATTTCCATTCTAATATGAAGGTTGTAAAAAGCATATCAGGTATGTAATAATTTATTTATAACTGGTCCAAGGGGGGAGCCAACAAACAGAAATGATAGGTTAACTGGGGTTTATTCACCTAAATCTTCTACTTTAGCACAGAAGGAAAATCATTCAGTCAGTAGCATTGCATTGCAGGATTGCATGTATCAGTGACAGAGCAGACCAGATGTTTCTCCACTTCTAAATATTTTTTTTGTTTTTCTCCTTTTATTAAAATAACTGCTGTTCTTACCATAGATGTTCTTTCACAGATGGAGACATAGTGGTAATAGCATTCACACGTTAAGTCCTATTTTAAATGATTGTTCTATTATTACCAGGGGATTGATTTCAGTAACTACATACCTTATCAATTCCCTCCATATTTCATGGAAAACACACCGCTACTGTTTTCTGCTATAATGTTTTAATTTGTAGTCTGCATGAATTCCAGTGTTATTTAGCCTAAACTGAGTCCAAACTTTTCCTTTCCAGAGTGTTTGCTCAAGCACTAAAGCAGCGCAAGACCTTCTGTCTTCATAACAGATGCCTAACAATGGTGATGGGTACCTAGCATTATTTTTTAAAGCTATTTGAGTTCAAATCCCACCAGTAAGGACAGGATGGGTTGCAACTGGTTGGAGCCCATGTAGGAATTGAGCAGCATCAGTTTTTAAACAGCAACAGGAATCAACCATGTAGAGATGTCCCGCTCTCTGCCAGCCAGAAACTAACAACATCTTGGTCTGGGATTGAACTCCCACCTGTCCTATGCTTATGGAGAACTAAGCAAGAAGGCTTGGCATAGTGGTAATTTTATAATAAACTAGGTAGGGGGGAAATAGAATTTGGAAAATATTAAAACTTTTATTTTTTCAACTTGTTGTTGCTTTCTGAGTAACATTTTCTGTTGATTTCTGAGTAACATTTTCCTCTTGTTTTAATCAAATTGTAATTCTGTGTTCATACAATATTCTCATGAGTGATTTTTTTAATGTGAAATGTTAATTTTATTTCTCAAAAAAATCTAGAATCTCTATGTCTACATCAGATAAATGTATTTGTCTCCATGTGCAAAACCACCAGAAAAAAATCAAAGTTGATTTTGATTAGTTTTTGCTTCAGTTTCTTCATTACTTTTATTTCCCCTATGATTTGAGGAAGATGTGGTGATCTTTCCTTAAATTTTATTTTTTTAAATTCTAGGCTTTTTCTCTTTAGTCTAGAGTCTTCAATGCCTGTCTATGTCTTCTAAAAGGACAGAGATAAAAATGTGCATGTGTGAGATATAATTTCAGTTTTATGTGGTTTATTGTAGGGCTGCCTCTGACTATATCTATTTTAATTTTTTTTGACAGAAAAGATAAAATGTGAACTCCAGGCATTAGGAAGCCTGCCGTATCTTGCAATGCATGAAAGACTGCAGTGAGAAAACCTCAGAGGTTTCTACATTGCAACTTAGGTAGAATAGACTGCAATGACATTGGGGATTTAAGTATTCTGCTGTCAAATATAGCAAATAAAGTAGTACCTGCCACTACTATTTTTTATGACTTTCATAGGGGATTTCTGCAAAAGCTTTGTTACTTCCTGAATGTCACTGTTCACATGGAATTAATAAAACAGAGATGGAGAATTAAAGTCAATATTGAAAACAAAATACAGCATTAATGGTCTCAGTGTAGTTCATGACATGAACATTTAAAGAAAAGGATAGTCCTTATTCTTTTCCTGAAAAAGGTGAAAACTAATTCCCAGGTTTAAATCTCATTTCCTCTGAGCAAATTTCATTTTGAGCTTTAGGTGTAGATTCAACATAAGATTACACAATGGTGACAATTATTTATCAGCCCTTTGCTGATAAAGCTGTATAAGGGATTTGTAAAATCTGTCTCCTGATGTCACTTGCAGCCAAGTCCGTTTGCTTTTTGGGGTTCTGCAAAAACAGAGGTACCCTTTCAGTAATAATCTTCCAATAAAAAAGTGTTTACCCTGAATTGGAACAATATCCATAAATTTGAGCTTTTCCATGGAATGTAAATTTTCAAAATATTTTCTTTTGGGAGAATGAAATGGAATATTTCAAAAAATCCAAGCCGCAGAACCAGCTGGCTAAATATTTTAGATAGAAATCACACCAGACCATGGATTCAGCTGCTCCTAGGAGTGGTGAGCCCCATAAAACAGCAGGGAGGCCCAGTTTGCCCATCTGGCAGACTGGAGTCTGTCAGGGATTTCAACAAAATTAATGTGTTCCTGCAAGATGATTTCATTTCACTGAATCTGAGTTTTCCAGGGAAAACCAATGCACAAGAACATTTGTCTAATTCTATTGTTCATAGTCTGCATTGCAATAATTTATTGCGTGTTTGTCAAGGGTTTCCATACCCTTTTGCAGAACTTGTGGTCACACCATGATGGCTGTTGGTGTTGCTACCAGGCAACCCAACAGATTACCAGGCATCTACAGACACTGAAATGCAACATCTCCCCTAAAAGTATCTCTAACAAAGAGGGAGGAGGTAAATTCCATATGCCTCCTACATCCTAAGGGTTGCTCTTCTCTTTCTTGTGGGTGAGTATGAGAAATGAAAACGTACCTCATTTAAAAAGGATAATAAACCCCAGGTTTAGAGTAGTATAAAGAACAGGTCTTTGAGTTGAACAAAGAAAAAATGAGTGGAATAATGGGCTCTGCCACTGCTATTACAGCTTCAGAAGAGCTGAATTTTTTCTTCCTTTTCCCCAAAATTATTTTTCTATTATATTCCATTATAACAAAAAACCTTCCTGTCATTTGTACGTAATTTAATTTCTATAACATACATATGCACCTAAACATAAGCTCTGAGACTTGAAAATAAAATCAGGAGACAGAGGAAATCGCAGGAGCTTTTGTAGAAGGCTGGGGAAAAAATCATGTGTAACATTAGTAATTAATGCTAGAAACTCAAAGATTAACAAGATAAAGTTTTGCAGATCCTCACTAATAGCAATGAGCTTGAGATATCAAGTACTGCTTTAAATGATATCAATAACACTTCGCTGAAAAAATTTCAAAGCCAAGTAATAAATGTTGAAGCAGAAGTCGAAAGGTTGAAGCTGATTCCCTGATTTCAGCAATTAAACCGCAGAGACATGTTAAAAAGGGCTTGAAGTGTGAAATTTTGTGGCTTGTCTTTGAAAAACAGAACACAAAAGTTATTTGGTCAGGAGGGTATGCAATCATTCCATATAATTTTGTTGGTAAAGGTGTTAGCAATTGCAGTGGCCAGTGATGTATTAATTTTTCAAAATTCTGTGTTGAAGAGTTTTGGCATGGCAAACATATTTTATGGTGTACATACAAAAATAGTGTGGAAAATTTTATCATTAAACCTATCCACTACTCTTTCTTGACCTCTTCATTGAAAAGTGATAGGTAGCAAACTGAATTCTTGAATATTGTGTCATCTCGTGAATATGACAAACGCATCAGTTTCTACAAAAATATAAGCTTTTCTTCTTTATCGAAAAAAAAATTCCAAAAAGTTACTTGAATTCATCCGTGGAATTTGAGTGTGTCCATTGCCAATACGGAAAAGGTGGTGGTCTTTAGGCTATTTGGTTCATTAAGTTTATGAAATGGTATACACTGATCTTTTGTCAAAATGAGACAAATATACAAGAATGCGATTTTAGTTGATGGAGAAATAAATAAAAATGAGAAAATCTCCAGAGGGCAAGCAACAAAACTGCTATTGACTTCTTTTCACAATTCTTACATACCAAAGAAATACAGTATGTGTTCACATAGAACATATTCGCAAGGAAGCCAAAAATTTAGATTTTACCTTGGTTCTTGCATGTTCTTGTACTCCTAATATTTCTACCTTTAAATACCACAATTTGGGGAAAAACATATGCGTCAATAGAAGTAACAACTTTTTGAAGAAACTTATTTATGTTTCACTGACCCTATCGTCATTTGTCTTGATCAGTCATATTGTTCTAATTGAGATTCCCAGATGTTCAGTCTTTATTTCATTATGCTTAGAGTTTGTGAGGCAGAAGTCATCACAAACAGCTAAGCAGTTTGTAGCACTCAAAGACTGATTGCAAGAAGTTCAATTTTGGGCAAAATAGCTAACATGGAGTGTAACCAAGGAGGCCAAAACACCACTGAAAAGTGTATGAAGTCTTCATATTAGCACTAGTAGGGTTTCACTGCTAATTGTGTTTCAGATTTTCTCATGATTCAATATTTTCAAAGGAGACTATGTACTGTGATATTCAAGGACAAAGGAATACACAAACCAGATTATTCTACCCATTTTCCGTGCTGTAAACCATAAGAAAATACTGACAATTATGAGTGTTTCCACAGGATGTATATGGACAAAATTTATTCTACCTTTGTGCATTTCAAAGGAAATGATCTCATGGACATACTGAACAAAAGAAATTGAGAACTGGAAGGACTCCTCTTTTCTCAGCCAAAGTATAACATAATTAGCAACACAGAAAACTGTGATTGTTCAGTGGTCTGACCTCTGTGAATAATTTCAAACAAACTGAAGAAAGTGAGACTTTTATGTGAGAGTACCTGTGTTTTATGTGGGATATTCTAATCATGTAAATAAAATCAAAATTAATTAGTATAGAATAGGATATTACAGTGAGAGACAGTTTTGTGTGTATCCATGAAAACTAGACAGTGTTTGTACAAACTCAAGATAGTGGAGAAGGTTGCAGTTTATGGGATGATGGGGGATATATATTACCTCAACCCGTAAAACTGAAGTCAACCAAATATCTTTAAGTTTGCCATTTTTTATGGTTCCATCATATATTATACTCTGAATATGTGACAGACTCCTTGTAAAACGATGTCTTTTCAAAATATACTAATATATCTGTTAATTCCAGAATTAGTTGAGTTCCCTGAAAAGATATTTGAATTATCTTTATTTCCTTTTATTGAGAATATTTCTGGGTACAACCTACCCAGTCATATTTTCATATATTACAATTTGTTAGTAAAAGTTACTCCAAGCACATCACTGAAAAAAAATGTGTAGGTGAAGATCCAGAGTTCAGTCACCTTTATATTTTTAAGTTTGAAAAGTGCAGGAAAATCTCTGCCTTTGTGAAGAAAAAGAGTGAAAGAACTAGCTGACTTCAAGGTAGTCAGGATTTCAATATAACTGCTTTAAAACCTTATCCCACACTTCATCCAAATTTCTCTAGGATTTTGGAGCCCAGTCTTGGGAGCTGCATAGGTAGATTAATGAAGTTCAACCCCTGAGCCATGGGAGGCTGATGCAGGCAATCTGATGGGGGTTCCCATGAGTTTTCCAGCCCTCCTGCTTTGCACTCCACATATCTGAAAGCACTGCTGAGACTGACCTGCAGCCACCTGCTTACCTGTTAATAAAGTACAACTTTATTAACTTTTGTAATAAACCTGCATCATCAATTGAACACCTTTTCACTGGTAGTCATTACAGCTGGGTAACTAAAATAAATGGCTGATAAGTCAGGAAATAGTGCTGACTCCCCATTGCCAAAGTGCAGCTGGAACACTGTAACCTCAGAAAACAGACTGCTCCTGGGGTTATCAGATCAAAGTGTAAAAAAGTCGTGAAAAGTACAAACAGTTATGAAATATGCAGATAAAATGTTGTTTGACCACAAAACAGCTTTCAGAGAGGGGTGAAAAGCAGTTCAGGACCAAACTCACTTTACATGTTTAACTGCATTCTGTAAAACCATTAGTCTCATCAGGCATTTTTTTTCCAAGTAATATTTCTCTTTTAAAACAAAGCACTTAAATGAATTCCTTTGGTTTCTTCTCCTTAAAATCCTTCTAACTTGTGTACAATTTATTAATCAACTATTGTTCCCTTATAGGAGACATATGTCCCAATAGAAGCAGAGGCACATGGAAAAAGTGGAATATTAATGGCAAAAGTAAAATACTTAATACTGAACAGAATGCTGTCTCACTCTAAATGTTCCAGATTTCAAAGCTGACATGTATAATTTGACATTAAAGTACACAATAAGACACTTTCAGGCACATTTATTTTTTTTCACATTGAAATATACCTTTTTGTTTCACACATTAAAAACTGTATTCAAGCATCCTGCAGATTCTAATTACTATTTTAAAAAAGGATATATATTATATAGTTTACTTGCATGCTGTTCCTAGGCTCAGAGTCAACAAGTGGTACTCGTAATTACTAAGAATTACAGAAAGGTTTGCCAATAGGCCAAAATTCTAATCTTGTCTTGGGCACCTTCAGAGGAATGAAACTAAACCTAAAGAAGGGATTGAAGACAGAAACATGGGAAATCTTGGTCTATATTTCCCTTCAGCTAGAAGTAAAAAAACTCATTGTGAGAAGAGACTCTACATAAGATCAATCTGTACTAATCTGAATTCCCCATGAATTCCAAAAATTTACAACACATCTTATTCAAAGCAGAGGACAAGCTGGAAGTAGAAAGATTACAATATTATTGATTAGAACTGATCAAAGTAAAGTTCACTAGACATACTTACATTTATTTTTAACCTTGAATGAATTAGGGGAATAATATTTTTGTCATTATTATATTATAAGGGTATAGTCTAGAGACTGGTAGAACACCAATTACTTTGAAACACTGAACATTTAGAGTCTGACTTCTTTCCTTTCAATCATTTCAAGTGTCTGAACCACAAAAGCAAGGTTCATAAAATAAGAAATTTCATAAGAAACTCAGAAAGGTAAAAAAAAAAGCCTGGAAAAGCTAGCAAGCTGTATTGGACATGTACAGTTTTGGTAGGTAATGAAGGAAGAAAAGTGAAGGAAAATAAAGACAGTACATTTAGCCCATGACAAGTAGAGCAAAACCTAAGTCTTTGAATTCCCAAATTGCACATTATTTCATAAAACTGAAAGTCCTCTGTGCAACATGGTGCATTCTTCTGCATTCTACTGTCTTAATTCATAAAGATATATTGAGTACTTTTGTTGATAATCCCAGGACACTAAGAGCGATGAAGTAAAATCAGAAGTACATTTCTTCATCCAGGAATCTGATCTAGAAGCCAAAACCCATGGCAGCATTAACAGTGATCAGGATGTAGACTTTGACCCCGTGCTTTGTTCATGGTTAAAGAACAGAGAACATCTGGATCCCAGAAAACAGACACTTTTAAAGGGAATTGTACCTCACACTAAGAAGCCAGTAGAACTCTACTCAGAATTACAAAAATATTTCCTCAGTCATCTCATCATCTCATTTCATATGAGCAAGAGACACAGCATTCTAAAATGCATAAAGGTAGACCCTGATTTCTGATTAGTGTAAAGAAAACCCAAAATTTTTTGTATATTTTTACCAATGGACTCAGGTACCAAACAGGGGCTGTAGCAAAAGTATACTCTTATGGGCTCTACAGGTACATTTGTATATGTACCTGTTTCTCACATAAGACGATCATAAATACATTCACTTTACTCTCTCTTCCTCCAATATCTTCCTAAGCAGTAATTATACTGTGTCTGTAGTCCTCTAAAGTGTAAGTCAGCTTCCACACAGTAAAATTAATGAGCAGCGTTGCTAAGAGCCAGGTGCTGCAGCCTAAATGAAATGTCTTACGGAAGCTCAGGCTTTGGACCATTAACCATGGCTAATCATCATGGCTATTTTATAAACAGAAACAGATGTCCCTCCAGAGCTGTCTTAATTTTGTTAGTGTGCAGGTACTACTTTAAACCGAACTTTATGCATTGCTCTGAAGGCTGTTGGACAACAGGAGTGGTGACACTGATTCATGTTTTATTCTGATTGTATTCAATAATATTGCTACTCACTGTAGTGGCTAAAGACAGTGGAGAAGAACTATTCTTTTGTTGCAACTGGCTGAATTTACAAGAGTTTCCTATGCACTTGTGACTAAATGCATAGTATCTCTGAAAGTACACAAAATATGTTAAGGTACCTTTTTTATTTTCTCCAAACAAAATGCGACCTTTTAAAAGTGTTCTGGGGAAAGAGAATGAAAGATGCCAGATGACAAATGCTAAATGCTCATTGCTTAGCAAATATGCTGAACAAATACCCCAAACTTGTAAAGCCATTAAGTACAGTAACTCATTTCACTGAAGCCCAGTGCAGGAAGACAAATAAAGAGTTAGCACTACACTCATGATAATAAAGGCAACAGAGTTACATCCCAATTGAATGTGAAGAGACATTTATTATGATGCAGCTGTATTGTAACACATTGCTTTATATTACACTCAAGTATTTCATTTAAGAATAATGAAAGAAGGCACAACAAAAATGACACCACCTTAAGAAAACTCAAATGATATAACAATATAAATCTTCTTATGTGAAACTTTCATCTACTACTTTTACTTTCCTCTCTGCAACAAAGGAATAGACCATATATTCACATAGATCCAACTGAGTATCATCCAGCTGGTTTACTAACATATAGTATCCTTAATCATTGTACCATCAGGCACTTTCCATTGTTACTCTGCAAGCAACCAAACTACCATCCCTTTCAATGTTACTGCATATGAGAAAAAAACAGAAGATGAGAGGGTTGACACAAAGATGTGTGGAAAGCTACAGTAGGGAGAAGGTGTATGTGTCTAGCTCTCTGACAAAGGCAAGCTACATAGAAAATAAGAAGTCTGCCAAGTTCATTGAAGATACAAGGTCTGTCACAACAAAGAATTTAGGCATAAGCCAAGGGCATTTGTCTGAAAGCAGAAATTATTTACTTTTCCAGTAGAAAAAGTCTCAGGTTCTCAATAGAGAAAATCTGCACAGAATAGCATACCTTGCTCACCAAGGTATAGTACAATTATTTTAGCAGTTGTACCCATGTATTACTCTGATAAACAAATCTTTTGTTTTGACAGTCAACCTATAGCTCTGTATTAACTAGCAAAGAATGATTTAAAAAAAGGTAAACTGGCTACCTGAACAACCCGAAATTTAAATCAAAAGGTAATGTCTTTTGGACACAGACTTTATCAGTACTTAAAATGTCATTTAGTATGATTCAAAGAGAATTCTCTGAGATTTTAAGAGCTTTATAATGAAATGTTCTAGTTCTACATTATTTTTTATGAACTACAAAACTGTTCATGAATTGTAGTCACTGCGAGCTGTTTGCTCCCAGCATACCATAACCAAAGGAGATGCTGGGTCATCTGAAGGTCACCAAGTCAGAGCTGGAATTGGTGAGTGATGCTATCTAAACCATGTCACTCTTCTGTGACTGCTACTAATGCTGGTGGGGCCAAATATAAAGCACAAAGTGTGAGATTACGAGCCAGCAGCTAAAGATTTTGGATCCTGGTTGTGACAAAAGGGGAAAAAAAAGGAGATGAAAAAATGAGTATTTCATTTCCATAGCTAAATACCAAACTGCCTGGTGTGGTCAGTGGTCAAGCAAGGTTGACCAGCACAGATTCGTCCTGTGCAGATAAATGAAAAGATATGGATATGCTCCCCTCACACCCACACCATTCTTGCCAAGAGATCTCAAAAGTGGTGTATTCAAGCATTCAGATAAAGGTCAGTGTTTACTGGAATCTACTCTGAATCGCAAGAGGATATGCATATTATTAGGCCTCAGAACACTCATTGGTTCCACCAGGGGAAACAGTTTCCATCCCTCAATGCAGGCTGCAGCCTCCGAAGGAAAGGCTGCAAAGAAAATCATTTAAATGCATAGAAGCAACACTTACCACAATGTGAGCCAGTGAAGTCATAAACTTGACGATAGCTGGCTGCTAACCCAGAATGGTTCCTAACCAGTGTTGCTGGTTGTTAGCACTTCTGTTTCGATATGCACAACAATAAATTCTTGCTCCATCACAAAAGGTGGTCACACTGCCAAATGCACAGGTAGCACCTTTATGATCTGCAACCAAACAGAGTTGTGTATCAGACAGATCATTTTGGTAAATGACACTGGAACATCTGTCAGTGACTAACAACCTTCTGAGCCCTACTTGGAAAAAGTAGGTTTTTTTCTTACTTTGTGGATCCTGATCATTGTGTGATAAATTGTGGACTATTTTGACATTGAAAGTTTTCAGAATTAACTAGTCTTTATTCAATCTGGAAAACAGTAAATATGTTTATACTAAGTTGTAAAGAATAATAATAAAAAGCAATTAAGCTTACCAAAGTTTTCTAGTTTATAATAGATCTCAACCCCTACCTAGTCTGTGATAAACTGTTGTTGACCTTAATCATCAGATTTTGGCTTTCTAGAGCAAGCTGATTTCATATTGAGTTCATATATGATATAGCCAAGCCTGAATCTGACTATGTGCTATCAGTGGGCTTAGACAGGACAAACGGATTTTCAATATTTAAAGAGAAAGGGCAGTACAGAGACTTAACTGAATTGCCTTTCCAATTATATATATACAGTCATCAATTTTTTTCCTGTTGTGGATACAAGCAATCCTTCCATCCTTTCATTGACTATATTAGAACTCAGATTTTATACAGTATCCCTGATGCTCCTGTGAAGAAAAAATTCTGCATTCTACATAAGCAGTTGTTGTAATCTTAGCTCTATAGCAGAGAAGTATCATTCTCAGTTGACTCAGATGTCTTAGAAAGCACATATACAACTAAAATTAAAAGAATTTATCTTGAATTGCAGGTGATGACACTGTCTGCAAAGCTTTGCTTGTTCATTTGAATGCATCATGTTGGAAAAGAAATCAGCAAAATCCTAATTACAAGAATGTCAGGAGAAAAGTTTGGGTTTGTTTTTCTTTTTTTCCTCTTCGCCTATTACTTTGAGTCGATTGTCATGCCCTCTTAGATAAAAAAAGTTGCATACATGAAAAAATCACGTTGAGACACTGCATAAAATAACAGAAGGGCAGAGAAATAAGTGTTTTGGAATTGCAAGATGTTTTAATATGAAAATATGTTTTAAAATACTATAATATTTGCTCAAATAGAATGCAATTTCTGCAGTATTTTTGTGTTCTTCAACTTAACACCCTTGGTGCACTTCACATTCTTTTTAGATCTGAATTCTTTCTTTTTTCCCTTTTTCAATGAAACCAAGACAAATATCCATTAAGAGGTCAGACCACTTAGTTAACACCACCTTTTTAAATAATAGATGAGGAGGAATTTCCTTGTGAGTTATACCTTACTGTTGAATTAACATTAAGATGTTGAAAGAAAAGAGTCACTACTATCATAGTTTACATTGGAAAAGGCAGGTACATTAATATTTCTACCAAGTCACAGTATTATACTGAGCCAATTTTAATGCACAGGGAATAGAGAAGTAGCTAGGCACATTTTACGGAAAAAAAGTATTAACATAGGCACATCAGCCAAGAAATACTTATATTCTTTTCTTCTCCTCCCTCCCTTTCTTTTCTCATCACAGATTTTCTCTTGTCTTAGGAGTTCTTATTTCTTTTGTTGTATTTTATTCCTTAGGACATAGATAAGTTATTAAAATAAATCCATCTGCTCCATAATTGTTGTTTATTCTCACGGACAAATGTATGTTGGCTATGCTGATTCTCAACATTGTCATAGGATGTGGTATGAGAAAATTAACTATAAAAAGAACAAGGATTAGAAAGCTTAAGTTTTCCCAATCCGTTATTCATTTCTCTCACTGAATGCATTAGATAATAACTTGTAATGGTATAATTTGGCCCAGGTTCTCAAGTGTGTGTGTTAAATATCAGTGGCCTGATTTTCAGAAGTAAGATACTCTCTTGAAGACACACAGACATGTTCAAAAATATTTAATACTTTTAGGAATGGGCAAAGGTTGCCATGTCTAGATCTGCATTTAAACCCTACCAAAGGCAGAATTCAGTTTGGATCATATCCAAATTTTGGCAGCTATTTGGAAACAAGCTCCCATGAATTTAGAAAATAACATTTTTAGAAAGAAACAACAAACCCTGCTTACCAATATGTTTGCCCTGTCAAGGCTGTCCCTGAGTCAAAAGGCTCTTCACCACCTGTAATGTGAAACAATCTGTAAAGTGTTTATGAATTTCTAAAGAGGAGTCTCTGAATCAAACTTCAACTGAAGAGCTTGTCTTCTCTCTCTGTCATCTCTTAAATCCGTATAGAAATGAAAACAGTAGCAGTTAACAGAACAAACTCTTACAACTGTCAAAGAACAACAAGGAAACATTAAATAAATACTGTTGAAACTGAAAATATGGATGCTGAAATACTAAGTGATTAGTCTGTTAAATTCATCAGTGTACTGGTTTCATGAAATACTCTCAACATTGACCTGTGTCAGTGGAAGCCAACCAGCCCTAAATTCCCAGTAAGCTGCCTCACAGTCACTTGCCAAGCTCTCTTAAGCAGAACTACTGCCTTTAACCAGGTGAGAGTAGAGGAGGCTCACAGAAATGGAGAAAAACTCTGGTTATCAATTTTTCAGACAAAATGTGTCTCATGACCCTTCACAATCCTAGAAAACAGCCCTGGTCCTACCAATGAAAAATGAGCAAAGACAGTGGTGCAAGTATCTTTCAATTGATATACTATTTGATAGGACTTCATACATTTATATAAAACAGTTTCCACTGTCTACGTACATTTGTGTACATTATGGATACAGAAAGAGAGCATGAGGTGCTCTCACAGAACAACAATACTTTTTTAACCATTGCTCGACTATACAGTATGTGACAATGGAGAATAAGGTTGACATTATTTGAATTACAACCTTTTTGAATTAGATGACATTTTCATTATAATTATATATGCACTAGCAAAATAGGAAGATTTTTCATTGCCATTTCCAGGAACTAAATTATACCTATAACTAGATGCATCATAATTATAAATCACTGGTTCATAGTATTTTCCCAAGTATTTCCAAGACATTTTCAAAAGTATTTTATTAAATTATAATTTTAAAAAGAGAATGCCTTAATATTTCTAAATGTTCATACCAAAGCTGAATGCATATTTGCAGAAACATATTTATGGCTCAGTAGTAACTTCTCCATCCACATAAATTTATACAACCTCATCAGAATTGCACAATTTAGTCATGTCCAGAATAGTTAAGCAATATTCTGCATAATACACTTAAAGTGTATCTTAGGGTGTTTTTTAACAGAGTTAGATGGTCATTTCCATCAAAGTGTTGGGTACAGCACTTGCAGAGGCATCCAGCGTATATTCACCAAAACAAGTGTGAAAACAGAACATCTGGGAGTTGCACAGAGATTTTCATAGGCTGTGACAAAGCTATCTCTACATACATGTTTTTAAGATTAACATGAGCTGAGGTCTGCACTGCCACAACTGTACAGTGATTATTCCCCAGGCTAAAGAGTTTAAACTCTATAAATTCTGTAGCTAAACATTTGGCTGCAGTGTAAGCATATCCTTAGGGAGAAGTTCTCATCATACGGATGCACAAAAGTCAACAAGAATGTATCAGTAATGCTAAAATATTGTCCATAAGATTTTGGTGAGATCATGAGCCTTAACAGAATGGAAAAAAAAAAAGTCATATATTTAAGTAATTATTTCATTGTGTTTACATTTTGTTTCAGAAACATTTAGAGCATTAGAACGTGTGGACCTAATAAATGTATCAAATTGGATACATTTTTAGTTATTCAAGAGTGAGAAAGCATCTTAAACAATACACTTTTAATTCTATACTTTGTATGTAAAGGCTATTCCACCACCACAAAAAATTTTCATTGAAAAATTCAGTCCTAAAAATCCTTTTCTATTCTAAGGTTTAGAAATATTATAACTTGCTATTATTATTTAAAAACACTGGAGTGTTTAGAAGCAGTCAAGAATGCATCTATGTGGCAAAGTACATACACATGAAAAACACACTTCATGATGGTAACACTCACTCAGCTCTAACTTTAACATAGCCAGAGGCAGCATTATAATCATGAAAACCTCACTTGAGATGTCCTGTCTGCATGCACACGTTGATTTTTAAATACCAATTCACAGTTAACAAAATGACAGGTTCAAACAGCTTATACCACAAATTCCTAGCAAGCTACAGAATTAATTCATTTATCAAGAAGACTCTAATCCTACTTCCGGTGATTATGAATCATCATAAAATCCATGATTTATTAGATGAATTGTATGATTGACAGTAGCTACTGTACTATAAAAACAAAACTATAGGGCTGGATACAATATAGTTTGACTCTTTTAGGTTAATCAAGATGTAAATCTCTGGGATTCTATAGAGTCAGCTCCAGCTCAGATCTCTGAAAGGACTTCTTAGCTTAAACCTCCAAGGTAGAGGCCACATTTATTTCCAGTCTACATTTATGTCTTCTAACACCATGGCTTTCAAAATAGAAAAGTATTATTTTTCCAAACTGAGAAATGTCCATGTACTTTTTGTATGTTAGCTTTAGGAAAAGGCTATAGGGTGCATATTGCTCAGAGTCCTACTCCATGTTTGGTGCCTCTCTGGAACACTTGAAGCATTCCTGTAGGGTCAGGTTTTGTGAGACAAAAGAGATAAGTAACTAAAGTCCTGGATCTCTGTGGGCAAAACATGTTTTGCTGCAATGGCAATGCAAAATAAAAAAGGTTTTAACTTTTGCTTAAATGAAAAATGAGCAGAACAGGATTTAAGCAAATGATGCGAAAAAAGGCGGACTTCACTATCTTCAGTAACACGGCTTTGATTAGCAAGCTGAAGAAATGTGGCGTGAAACTGAAACACATTCAGCATGTATCCCTTCTTTTTTTCTGAAGGAGAACTATAACACTGACAAGCAGACACTGAAAAGTTGATGCTTATAGGATGTCTTTGAAAAGATTACTTTAGGCAGACAGATCTGCTGGAGGAGCAAGCCGCAATCACCCATCATGGCAGCTCTGCTGCAATCAGTCTTGTAGTCATGAGAAGTCTGACCCGCACCACCAACCTCTGCCAGACTGTAGTCACAGCTGCCCTTGCTCTAGATCCTTTTCTTCTGGTCATTGTGAAAGAAATGTTGTGCTGTTTGCTATAGTCTGCTCACTGCTGACAAGCTAATCTGCCATGATAGACTGCCTTTCCCCCAACAAACACGCTCAGGCTGTGTTTGCTGTCAGCTGAACAAACCCTGCAGAGCCCGCACATACTGTATTTTGAACTCTGATATTAAAAATGGTCAACGATCTTCATTTAGGCTGTAGTGAATCTGAGGGAATGCAGTGGGTTTTTTTATTTTTATGCTGTTAATAATCTCCACAAACTCCAGAGCCCTTTCTTTTTTTAATTAAAAATTGAATGCAGAAAAACAGATTTATATAATCTTCACAAATTCAAAATTAAGTTGACACAATATTCTAAATTCTAGTGGAAAAACCTAATCTTAAGGGCAGCCTGAGACAACCACTTTCTTGCCCAGAAGTGTATGAGATGAATAACATCACTGATAAAGCTCTTCTTTCCTCTGCACAGTCTGGCTGTGGGCTTCTCCTGTAACTCTGTGAAGCCCCCTCTGGGAAGCAGCAAGCAGTCAAACTCCTTTCTGATTGAGCTAATGGCATCTGACTCATATCAGATGAAAACAGAGGATCCCTGCACAGATGCACCACTGCAGTACCACTGATAGTATGATGGGTAGATATTTATGTTCCCTGACAATGACAGACTAAGGGGATTGCAGACAGAGAATCATTGATTAGAACAAATAAATTAATTCAAATTCAAAAAAATAGATCTCATAGTCAACAATGTTTAGCACAATTATTTCTTGTCAGGATCATCGGCTCAAATTTTTGTCAAATATTGATAGGTTCTTGGTCCTGTCAGACCATTTAAGTGCATGGAAGAGTTTTGTCTCTTTGCTGAAGCTTGCCCTCTATGCAAAGACACTAAGATGTTTGCAGGTCAGGATATAAAAAACTATAACCCTGAAAAGCATTCAGCCTGGGCAACAAAATTGATACCTCATCATTATTCATTATTCAAGTTCAGATTTTGTCACAGAAGTTTTTACTGCTAATAGAGAACCTGTTGCAGAGCAAGAAAGACATGAGGCTGCAGCAAAGTGGTGGTTCTTTATAATTATGTTTTTCACATGTCTGACTTTTGAGATGTCAGAGTAAGATGTGAAATAGCCTTTTTCTTACTCACTTTGGATGTTTACTGGTTTTTATGGCTCAGTATTTCTCCCAGCTGAAAGTCTAACACTTAATGGTATGATGATTTAGTTGGCAGTGAATGACAGGTCCTTGCCAGGGTCTCCATTATGTTCCCGTGGTAGGATTAGCATTCACCTCTCTTATATTGATTTCTAAAAATTAGGTGGGAATGAACTAATAGAGTAGGTGGTTGGGTTTTTTTTCTTGTAGAATGGCGTGTTCCTGCAAAAAAAAAGTCTTACATTTACTGCTCTAAACTATTTGCTAAATTTGAATTAGATAATGAAAATCTCTTCATGACAAATTTTAAATTTACAGTCTGAGACGATATTCATACACATACCATATACAATGCTTTCAAATGCAGTCAAACAGTTTTTGTGTATTACACTTTGAAAGAAGGAAACAACAAACTTGGCTAACACAGTATTTAATTTCCATATTTTTCCATAACTTTCAACTGTTTTAAATTGAAGACAGTAAATTTCGCTTGCCAATAATTGCATCTTGTCATGTTTGAGCCTACATAGTATCTATCTGGGGAAGAGAGGTTCTTAGGTTCTAGATTTGTAGGGGAGGAATAATAACAGCTTACAAAATTCAGCAAACCACTGATGTAAAATCCTCTTATTGTGTAATAAATGGTGAAAAGGCTTAGACAATTACTTTCACAGTCAGCTTTAGTTGCGTGTCAGCTTTATTTATGTTTTTTTTTTTTTTGCTGTGCAGACTAGGAATAATCTCCTGCCTGATGAATGCAAATACTCAGGATTAAGGGTTCTGGGGCAGGAAGGGCAAGAGGAAATAGTGAATTGTTGTCATATGCAGAGGTTTGGGCTGGTGTCAAGTGCTGTGCAGGTGCAGGATTAGGATGCAGTTCCTTGTTTTTTCAGCAAGCCCTTCTGTTCATGCCTATTTGTGCTTGCTGTGCAGGTTACCTCTTTCAGGGGCTTAGCCACGTCCCTCCCTGCCAGAATTCAAATGCACTGTGGGAAACAGGGGAATTTTATATAAAACTTCTCCTGTTGCTTAACAAAACAGTAGATTCCCAGATGTTGTTACAGCACTAGATGCTTTGTATATGCTATTTACGTAACTGGGTCTTTGCAAGTAAATTTCTCTGGTATCTCCAATATATTAACCCACATATTTTTAAGGAAATCAGTTTGGAGTTAATTAAACATACTAGGGATATTTTTGTTAGTACTATACATCTCAGACCAAACATTTCTTGAAAAGTGATTTTATATGTGTTTCATTCCATTTTATGGTGCTATGACTACCATTATAATTGCTAATCATGTTCTTGTAACAAAAAGCTTGTGAATTTCAACTGAGAATACAAAGTCCATTGGTCAAAGAGAGATATGGGGACTTGAAAAATCTACCCCATATCAATAGAAGACACATAAACACTTTTACTGTATAATCTACAAATCAACAATATGAAAATAAACCAGAAAAACATTTAAAGTTACATTAATTTTGCCATTGATTTTATAATGCATGTTTCATATTTCATATTATCCAAATGTTTTACTTGTTGTCAAAAATTTTTGTATAACTTTATTATTGCAAAATTTTCAAAAGCATCTCCTACATATAAAAGCATTTTAGTGTTTAGGTCAGAGAAACATAACATCCACATGCTAAGCATGATTGCCATTTTGGATTTTCTCTTCCAGCAACACAAAGTGTAGACCCAGCAGTAATAAAACACACTGGTTGAACTGACAAAAGCTTTTGAGGACTGAAAATAATGGCACGATAAATACCATCTTTCACACATTCAGTACCTTGGTTTTGAGAAAAACTCTCCTAATGGATGTTGTAAGCCTTGCTTATGGGTTTATTTGCCTTTCATTAATCAGAAGGGCCTGATCCAGTGTCTTACCCATTAATTAAACCACAGCACAAAACCTCACATTGCAGACTTAGGCTTCTTCTATTGCAACAGCTGTCACTATGCCCACAACTACTATTGAAAGTACAAAGTTGTGCAAGCAAAAATACCTTAGTTCAAAAGTCAGTTTAAAACCAAGCCTTTCTAGACAGTAAAAAAAATATTGGAGCGAAGATAATACTTTGAGAAACAGATAAGTAATTTGAATCCTAATTTCAAAAAGTATTCAGATCCAGGTCTAAAATGGGCTTAGATCTTAAAACACTCAGGTTCAAAACTGCAAAAAAGTCTTTTAATTACTAGCAATTACCTGTTCTGAAAGAGGTATGAAAATTCCCTGTACAGTATTTGGAGAGATTTAAATATCTAACACCTATGAAAGAAACACATACTATCCAATTCATTGGGAGAAGAAATATAGAAATTACCATTGAAGAGAAGGTAGTCCTGAAATGCAAATTCTCCATGACTTCTTTTTGGGGGAGACTTGGGGTTATTTATTTTTCCTGCTTGACACCCTCCCTTTCTCCCACTGGTATGCCATTATTTTGCCCCAAACTAAAGCTTTTGTTCTTTTGTGTTCCCTTTCTGAGTTACAGGATCACTGTGATCTACCTGCCTTAACTATATCAACACTTTTTCTAACAGTAGATCTGAAGCTCAGAATTTATATTCGATTAAGGTCATTCAACAGCTCTAACTCTCAAAAACTAACTAAAAAATTTCTGGCCACGTCTTTGAGAAGATTTTTTTTCCCCCAAATCTAAATATGTTAGAAACTCATTCCTTCCTTTTTGCACTGAAAATATGCTATACATTCCTGTAAGGTCCATTCATTACCAAAGAAATACAAATACTAATTGGAGGAAGTAACATTTTTCACTCATGAGTGTGAGATGCAAACATCTGCCAGAACCCTCCTGTTATATTCCACATAAAAGATGAAAAATACTTGGGAGTTAGCTAATCCAGTTCATCCATTTTCTCAAATATTTATTTAATTCCTTCTGACTGTACATAATCAAAAGATCTAGATTCATTTTTTTTCCTAACAAGACAGGTAAAGACACCTCTTATTATATATGTACCAAATGTACAGTATTTCCATTCCTACCTTCTCTCCTTGAAATACACTCTTTGTTTTCACAAAGAGCCAGAAGTGTTCCCAGGTGATAATGAAGAATCACTTCCTATTGACTTCTGTGGGAGCTGGGAATAAAGCAGACCACCCAGAATCATAGTTTTAAAGAAAAAGATCTCTTCAGTTTAGGAGAAGATTATTGCAGGCTCCTTTCCAAGTCAGTTCTGACCTTTAAAATTAATCTTTAGCAAACCACTCACGCATCGCTAACTTAAACAAACACTATAGCTTTAGCTAAACCGGAGAGTATATTTCCTTCCTGCTGATTTGTTCCCAATTATGTGTTGTAACAGAGGGAAGTGGAAGATCCTCAAAGGAAGTAAGCAACAGATGCAAGATATTTGGAAAGTTATTATAATTTGTGTAAACATTATCCCTGAATAAACCAAGCATTAGCCAAATTAGGGAAATCAATCATATTCATAACCAACCTTTTTGTCCAGCAAAACTGATCCATGTCACAACATGGATGCTTTTCCAAAACAAAAGATGGAGTCTTATAAAGTCCTGAAGTCCTTTTGCTCCCACTGAGTTCACTAACAATTGAGAAATTGAGAAGGCTGCAATTCAGCACCCAGACAATGGCCTCTCCAAACTGCCCAGAGTGAGAGTCATGTTCATAAATACCCTTTCATTTACAAAGAAAATCACAGTTCTTTTTCTGCTCAGTAATACACAATCTTTTTAAAACAAGGGCCAACAAGGCAAAAATTATTAACTTTCTCCCAAGACTCAAAATTGATTGAAAATTTGTGGAAGAAAATGGAAACGTGTCAAAATATTACTTTTTTTGTTTCAGTACCTAGGAAATATTTCTAAGGGATGCATGAAAAGTGACTAGGAAAGGCTTTTTTTGACAGCAGGTTGAAGCTCACTATGAATCCTTTAGACCTCCCCTGGGATGCGGTTTTTTTTCAGAGCGTTACATATCAGAAAATGTGGACATGGTGCTCCAAGGGCATAGGTTAAGGCCATCCTGCAAAAAGAATGACAGCTCATCCAACTGCAACTAAGTAAGCTCGTCTACTATAAGTCACCTGACTGCAATAGCTTGAAGTAAGACTGATTCATACCTGTGAGTAAAGGTAGCTCAGGGCCCTGACAACACCCTGGAAGGGGGTCCAAGGGAAGCAGAAGGTCTGGCATACTCTGTCTCTGCCAGCTTCTCTGTCATCCCATTTTCAGAGCAGCTCCCAGGTGCTCCCCAGGGTGCTGGGAAGGGCACTAGCGATGCACTGAACTTGAGCACATCAAATTTCTTGTGCTTTGAAACACAGGTTCTGGCAATACCTGCAGCTATCCTTGAGGTCAGAGAGTTTTCATAACAGACAAGCTTGGGATTTTGAGTTTTCCATGGTATGTAGAGTACGGCTCTGATAACCAAGTGATGGAAATCTTACTCATAGGAAAACTGAAGGGATTAATAGCGGGTCTATTAGCTCCCAGGATGGAGATATCGACTGGGAAAATTTTCGGGTGTATCCTTGATGATAAGGAAGTCAGTACGCAGCCCTAATGGAGAAAACAAAAGCAGACTGTAAAGTTGGTAGGCCTAGGATGTGGGAACTGCAATAAGGCCTTGAGCTTTGCCAAATGTATCGCCCACAGAACCTAGCCAATGAAAACGCTGTTGCTTGCTTACCTAAAATAAGGATACTGCTTGCTGCTAGCAAGGGGTATAAAAAGGCAGATGAAAAAATAAAGAAAAAAGACATCTTTTCTGCACATAACTGACTCCTTGTATCTTTATCGGCCGTCATGACTCTACACTGACAGAAAACCTTACTCTTTTCCCAATAGCAGTGCAAATCCCTGTGGAGTGAATAAAACAAGACTAACAATGGCTTTTTTTCCCCTACAGTATTACCTACCATGGACATCTCTAAACTCCCCCATGAATTTCTCTGAGGCTCTAAACCGTCAGACGAAAACTACAGATCGACATATTAGATTCAAATCTCCCCTCCAGCATCAGCACAACGATCTTGTATTCGCTACAAACCTATATCAGTCTTAACTCAAATACCGGTCCTACTCCAAGCCTCACCTGTGCATGGAAAATTTTAATGCATGTATATAAAGGAATATGTATCAATACTAGTAAATCAAACAGCTCAAGGCCCATTTTCTAAGCAACCGGCACAGAACAATCCATGTCAAAGCTATTAAATTCCCTACCTCTGAAAAAGCAGGATAAATGGAAAAGACCTATAATGTTGGCCCCAACAAGGGCATGGAATGAGGCTGTTTGTGTGCCAGGAGCCAAGGGCAGACCTCACAGCCAAGCAGAAGGTATACTGCCAGACACCAATTTAACAAGATAAAGTTATATTTATTTTTCATCTTTATATCTATATTTATTTTAAAACAAAAGCCCATCTTGTGTGATGTCAGTTTTAAATTTTAAGTGTCTCCATCAAACTTTATACATTTAATACCAAATATATATTTATTTAATACCAAAGGATTTCTACCTTTTTTTTGGTCTCTTTTCCAAAGTAAAAAGCAATCACAAAGCATGAGGTGTGCCTGTATATGAGAGTACAATGATATGTGTTTGGCAAACATTAAGTTCTTGCTAATGTAAGAAAAACAGGCAGCCATGGAAAACAAGACAATCCCGTGAGTTGGTATAGTTATGCTTGAGTAGAAGCTTCTTCAGGCACTTCTATGTTATTAGATACCAATGAATGCAAAAGGGAAATTCAACCTTCTAGTTCCCAAATTAACAGAAAGTCTGGAGCTCCAATAATAAGATCATAAAAAAGTGAGAACTGTTAGTTTGGGTACTAGTGATGTACTTGATTTGGCTATGAAATCCTGTTTCATAGATTGGCTATCTTGTGGGAAGTGTTCACTGGTGGTACCACAGCCTTGTCTATCTATGCTGACTGCTGAACCTGAAGACAGTGCAATTTCTCATTTGACTGAAGATGCGTTCATCACAGTGCAAAATATTGGTGTCAATTCTCTATAGGTCACTAGCTTAAAATATTCTGGATCATGTGTAACCAAACACCACAAAGCCACAAAATCATAACAATTTGCAGTTGCTTAGAGCACTTGTGAAATAGCAGAGAGGTCCCAGTCTGGTGAGTCAGATGCTCGCATTGAGATACCTGGCACCGCAGTTGTGTATTTTACACTTTTGGGTAAATTGTTCAGAAAACAAATGCTTGGGAAACTCAAGACCTTTCCTAACTTGTCTGAGTTAGACAACACGTGGCATGCAGAAAACATAGGAGAACTATGAGAGAGTCAAGGTAGCAAAAACTGGAATGTTACTCTCCCTCTTGTTTACCACCCATATAGGACCTCAGGTTTTTGCATTTCAGGTCTGAGGCCATCCCAAAATGCAGATGATTATTCGCTTTGTCAAACAAAATAATTAGAATTTAAATAATGCCTTTATTATACAGGTTTTTTCCTATTCATCAGTCTCTACACATTTGCATATGGCACAAAATTTTATTCTTCTGTCTAAATTAGAACCCCTGAAGTAAAATGTAAATACAGATTTTTCTCAGGCTGTTGCTGCTAACTCTCCTGTTGCCCAAGTGAGATGAATAACTTCCCTTTATGACTATGCAAATCAGATATGACCACAGGTCATTTGACAAAACTTGAAAACATGAAATTTCAAATATCTATACATAAAAAGTAAATGAAAGGATAAAACCCCCAAATGTCTTGAGAGATGGCCCTTCCTTTGGGAAGAGGTTGTGACTGACCTCTCCAAACCAGTCAGTTGTTACACCTGTACTGACCAAGCCAATTGCTGAGTTTCCATACAGGATCTAATCAACCTAGTTAATAAACTGTCAACAACTGTTTTCTAGGGTAGTTTTCAATTGTGAGGCTCATGCTGCTTTTGTAGGTAACCCTATCCTATCCACAGCTTTTGTAATAGGACAGAGATTCTCCTGGAAACTGCCTCCCATCTTCCTCACTTTTTGATGGGAGATGTCATGAACTGCATTGTTCTACAAACCTCAGTCTTTTCATCCTGGGTATTCATTATATTTGCAGAGCTCTTGAATAAATCACTAAGGTCACAGAAAGTGTCTGCTTTTTTTCTAAGAACACCTTGGCAGTGGCACAAAAAATATCCTGAAAACCTCTCTTTATTGAAAATGTGAGCAGCACCAATACTTTTCAGTTATTTTCACCAGGTGAAAGGTGTTGTGGAAGCCCTGATACAAGGAAATGGGCAAGTCAGCTAAAGACTTTCTCTTACTTTGTGATATCTATTACTGTCAGGGGCAGCTCAAATCAGATAAATAAGTAGGTCTATAGCTTTAGGATATTCATTAACTACCCACATTAATATATGTCTATACACCTACAGAAGTACCTACTCAGATCTAGACAATCTGTTCTTATCAAATTCCTTCCTCTATCCAAGGAAATACAGATTTGTAGTATAAATATCCTACATATAAATTTTGTAAATAGACCAGACAGCTGTAAAAACCTTCAGTTGATAATGGAGGTGATAGCACATCCAGTAAACTATGACTGTAATAGATTTGTGAATAGATTTCTGCACAGGATCTGCATTATTTGTTTAGCATCAGTAAAAACTCGTGTCCTTATAAAGTGGTGGCAGATTTTTCTTTTTTTGCACACATTAAATATTTTATCCTATAAGTGGCTTTCTAAATTCATAATAAAATCAAAATTTTTTAAGAAAACTTCAGGTGGATATTTTTTTCAATTAGAAAAACTCTTCTGAACTTAACCTTTTTTTCCTCAACAATAAATAACATTTTATAGGTCAATTATAAAATAATAGGAAAAAAAAATAAAAACAGTTCTGGATTATACCATTCAATATATTTTGAAAGGACAAAACATTTTTTTCATCAACAATTGCACCTTAAATAAGATGCTTCCCTACCTTTATAAAGGCATAGATTATTAGGACTGAAGCTGACCAGATACAGGAGAGATATATAGTGAGAACTAGCCTGTGATTTCGAGTCTCCTATCTGTGAGAGGCAGGAAAAGGTAATGTAAAAAACAGTGAAAAAACAACATACATTATCTCAATCAGAACAAATAATTTGACTTGACTTATTCTTTCTCTCTTTTATGTAGCAAAACCATTAAAAAGCATTTTGGAAGTGTAGCAATGCAGAGTTGTTCCTATTTAAAATACTTTGGACATTTTAAAATAGTGCAATATAAAATTGCACTGTACAGATGTATTGCAATATAAATAGTGAGGACTTTTAAAAGTGTACTGGACTTCTGAAAAAATTAGATCTAGGCTTTCCTGAGCCCAGTGCTAAAATATGGTAATGACATTTAAAGAGAGACATTTAAATGACATTTAAAGAGAGAGAACTAAGTTTTGTCAGTATAAATCCCTGCTTTTACCTCATAATATCTTATGACAAATCTTGCTAATATGCAAATTTAGGCTAGATATGTAGCTTCTGCTCTGAATTCGTATGTTCATTTGGTTTTGGTCAGCTCTTTCCTTGCAAAAATATGCTATCTTAGGGATCAAAAAAACCAGAGATTTCTTGTAACTTCCACTTACCTTTGAGTTTGATTAGTGCAATGTGCTCTGGGATGACCCTGCTTGTGCAGGGAGGTTAGACCAGATGATCCGCTGTGATCCCTTCCAACATGACCTGTTGTGTGATTCCGTAATTGGAGCATATTGTTATCTAATATATAATTTTGTGTTTTCCAAACCTAAAACTTTTCTCAATGCTGTTTGAATTATGGAATGAAAATTGTCAAATTTGTTCTCCCAAAGACAGATGAAAAGATGAAGTAATATAAGCCTTTACTCAGAAATCCAGGTTTCACTTCCTTTACAGGAGCAGAAACTACTTTACAAATGAGAAACAGCACTATGTCCCATCATTGGCCATCTGGTCATTGCTGCTACACCTAAACGTAACCTTTTCTCTGAAACCATACTCCCAATAACCTCAGGTTGTCCTGACCATTAAGGAGGGTTTCAAATCCTCTCTCTGGTTGTCATGTAAGACAGTCAGAAGAATTTCCACGCCAAAACCACGCAGTCTGAATTCCCATGCCAAAACCACAGACTTCTTAAGATTGAGTGAACTCAGTTGAGCCAAACTGCAGTTCCCAAGAGCTAGCTAAAGGCACCTACTATCTTCAGAATAAGGCATAAGGATGAAAATTTACAGAGTACATCTATAATATAATGCAAGTAGTCCATTGCCAGATAAAGAATTTATGAGGATACCTGTGAGAAAAAAGTTACTGCCCCAGTTATCTGCAGAACCAAGTACTTTCTAATGGAATTCTGTACATAACTACTTTAAAAATATTCTCCCAAACACTAAAACTGATGTACATTCCTATGTGCCTTCAATTCTGTATTCATTGTCCTTACTAAAAACAAAATCTTTTTCTCATAATAATTAGAAAAAAAAGAATATCACTCCATAATAGGAGACTGTAGAAGGAAATACATATTCTAGCATTAAGTCGCTTGTCCAAGAACAGTACTCCTGACATCCAAAAGTTAAAACCTGAATTTCCAGATTCTATCTCACATGATGAAGTCAGAGGGATGCTCCAGAGAACAACTCCCTCCCTACAGTTCAGACATGGGTTTCTTTGACTTGGATGAGCTCTGTGTTGACTCCAGAAAAGATGAGACAAAATGCCTCACTTTGAGGTAGCTGAAAAGAAGGATCCTACTCTGACAAATTTTTAAGGAGAAAAAGTAGTTGGCCTTTCACTAACATATTCACCATTAACATTTTCTTTACAGACACTGCTGAAAAAGAATAGCCCGCATTTTTTAACCTCTTTGTATAGATTTGTATTGATTTTGTCCACCCAAACACAAGTTAGTTTATTTTTTCTTATTTAATTTAATTTATTTCAATGATGTGCATTTTTTAATGCTACTTTACATATTAAACATATTGCATATAGGTATTTTTTAGAAATATGAGACCAACATTACTAAAAAAGTATGCAACATCAAACTAGCTGCAATGCGTGCTTCATTAGTATTCAGAAAACACACAACTAGTCATGCAGAAAGTTCAAAGTTGAGACCTGCTCTCTTTTTCCCCTCTGATTCTCAGCGAAAATTTCAACCAACAAGAAATAATAATTTACTGAAATGCATCTGCATTACACCACCTCATTAGAGCTTTCATAAGTTCATCTGACTCTTACTTTTGGTCTTTAATTGATAGTTTAAGCTTCTTGCCTGTAGTAAGATTAATTAATTTCCTCTCTTAAAACATGTTATTACTGCTTTCAACAGAGTCTTTACTGAAAGAAAAACAAAACCTGAGCCTTTTTCTTATTCTACTTGAAGTAACATTTGTGACTTTGAACCTTTTCCTTTAATAGAGCATTTTTTTGTGTCTCCCAGAATTTTGCTGTCAGCTTTCTCTAGCATAGTGATGATGCTCTCTGCCAATGCTTTTACTCCCCTCTCTCTGCACAAACTAAACTAATGAAACAGTATTCTACCTGTTATTATGTTTTCTCTCTATTAATTTAATCCATTCTTTTTCACCTCAAGAGGGGGACAGTCCAACAGTGTGAGACATGTCATTGTCCTGAAGAATAGAAGCATGAGAGTGAAAACAAGAATGCCATTGTTTTCTGACCTGGGCCGAAATACTAACTCACTTGTCCTGAGCAAACCTCTCTTAAGATTACTTTTCTGCTTTCATTTTTCCATATGTCAGCTGAGGATAATGTATTTTGTCACAATGAAGGTTTGCATAATTAAGGCTTTTAATGCAATCCTTATGTAATAATTGGGCTTACTTTAAAGAAGTAAGAATATTTCTAGCAAACAGGGAATCAACAGCCTCAGGTTCCAAATATCCCAAATAGTCCTTGCAAAATAGCAGAACAGTTGAACGAACTGACTTTTGATTCACCACATGAGCTGAAACAAAATGTTCCAGTAAAATAAAATATTTTGATCTGGATTTTTCTTTTACTTTAAACTTTTTTCTTCTGTAAAGATGTACTCAGATAAAATTGGGAATGCTACTTTGAAAATAAAAACTAAAATATTTTTGTATGCTGAAATTCATCTCTCAGTGTATGTCTCATTCTCACTTGGCATATGGCCTCTGACATTCCTAATCTGCAGTTTAAAACAAATAATATTTAATCAAAAAATTTGTAACCAGCCATGTTAGTCCAAAAGGGGATTAAGATTATATTAATTCCTGGAACAATAAAGACTTGGAAAGGGTTTTCTTTGTATTTGTGAATGAGTCACTTTTGAATGATTATTGTAATGCTGCTGGATTACAGTAATCACTGTTGCATGATAGAGCAACTAATGTCTTTGTATAGTTTTAGTCCAAATAGACATCATGTTATTAAACAACATATACCAAGCTAACAAATAAAACAACTGTGTCATGCTTCACCAGGAACATCAAAATATTACCAACCTGAACATTTTCCATCCATCCTTCAAATTTTGATAGAAAGCATGCTTTGAGTTCCCAAGTGAAACATTGTCAAAGTCTCCGTCAGATCCTCAGGACTACCTTTCATATGGCACTGAGGTGGCAAAACCCACAATCACATTTTGGTGGAGTTGGGAGGAGCAGTCTTGAGGGCCTGATGACAAGGCTGGGGCAGCATCCCATGCCATACTCCCATCTCCAGCACCCCTAACACAGTAGTTCCTCAGAGGATGCTGAGAGGACTCTGCATTCCACGTTAGCGTCTACCTGCACAACATCTTCCGTCAAGGAGGTCACTGTGCCTTACAGACAACATTGTATCTTTGCAGATGGCCAGATTCAGGCTTGCAGGAATGCAGCTGCTGAAAAGATCCTATGTCAGAATGGCAGTGAGTGAGCTCATTGCTATTGGATCAAATGTATTTATTTTTGCCAGCATTTGGATGATTCATGAATTGCTTACTTTTCTACTGTTGGAAAAAAGTGTTCTATAAGCAAAGACTGTCTCTGTTCCTTGACTCCAATCCAACATCTAAAATATTCCCATTTTAGAAATCCTTCTGTATTTCCCTTGCTCAGGGGACAGAGTTCTTAATGATGTGAGGTAGACAACAGAGATGAAAAAAATAAGAGGAAGATGCAAGCCAACAAACAACTCTCCACATGGTAACGCTTTTATTTGCTAAAGTCTTCATTGGGAGTGAGATATGAATAGGGCTTTATTAACAGACATTTCTGAATGAGAAGCCACAGTCTGGGTCAGTTTGCAACATGGAAAGATTTTATTTCTTTTAAGATTTGCTTTATTTCTAAAGGCACTGTATTTTTAATTAGTTCTAAACAGATTTTATTTCAAAAGTTACTGATATCCATTTTATTTCCCTTGCCATAGATTTGTTGAATGGCAAGGGTCAGAGATAGTACAGGATTTGGACACCTGAATAGATCAGCACAAGAAAATCAATAGCTCTGGAAAAGCCCCTACCCCCTTTATGTACTTGTTAGACACCAGGTCAGTAATTGTTGTGTTGGCAGCACTTTGTGGGGATCAGGCTCTACGTGTGTGGAGGGGGAAGAGAAGGGTCAAACCTCACAGAGGTGAGGTGGCGTCATATCTCTCATGGCAGGCCCCTGGAGCCCACATGGGAAAATCCTGGAGTAGCTGTCAGTGACAAGCAGCCTGAGAAAACTTCAACACAACACACCTCCTGGAGCTCCTCACCCAGCCTCGGATTGTCAGGGACAGTGAAAACACTGCCCCTCACTCTCTGCTCTGGAACCCCAGAGTGGCCAGTGGGTTGGAGGCCTTGCCTGGAGGGGTTGGCCGTTGGGACCAGAGCAGATAAAACCAAAGGCATGTGTTTGCCTTGTGTGGCAGCCCTGCCATCTGTGTGTGTGAGAGTTGGTCTTCCACAAGGTTTCAATGGTAGCTATATAATCTGGTCTCTCTCTTTGTCCTCTCTTCTTGCTCTCTCTGCTTCTCTTTCTTTGCTCCTTTCTTGATGCTTTGGATGGCTTGGAGCTGGAGAGGCTGGATTTTAACTTAAGTGTTTTGGATTAGTATGTACTGGATCAATATTGTGGTGGAACAATTTGTCTACCTTGTGTAGTGCCCTTTTGAACTTTTGCCAAGTTCCCTTATTTTCTCCTCTAAATTATCATTAAAAATACCTCTTAGGAACAAGTCTGTGACTTATTCTCTTGAAACTATATCGAGGTATTAAAGAAGCCTATATATATATTTTAAAGTAAAACTCCAGGCTGAACCTATGAGCTTGCAGCTCTGGGGCCAGAGCGTTACACTACGACACAGGTAGAGTCAGGCAGCTCAGAAGGGGGCTTGGAAAGGACCTTGTGCCATAGGGAATACAGTTACATTGTTTTTTCTGGGAATCCTGTGTCTGCTATGTCACTTCATTCCCTTCCAAAACATCTCCAGAGCTGCAGAAATGCAGCCCGATGCATTAGGAATGCAAGGCAGTGCTGCTCTGCCCTTCATCCAGCACCACTTTGAAGAGTCTTGTGGGTACAACATTTTGGCCAGTCCCTCATGAGCTCATGAGAAACTGGGAGCCACAGGACTGACTTTGAAGTGACAGGGTGTTATTGAACCCCACCCAGGGCTCCTCAACACAGTTCACATAACATAGCAATAGTCTGCTATGTACAGAGACATGACAGCACGGACATAGGTCAATTCTGCCATGCTCCTGGTGGACCATACTCAGAAGTATGCCCTTGCTTTTGTTCACTTGGGGGTCAGACAAATTTCATATTCTTTCATGCACCTACTCAAAAGGAGGGGCAGGCAGTAATTTCTATCTAGGCCAGCCTATAGTCCAGCTCTTAGTGGTTGAAGCTCTTTTTTGGGAGATGAGAACATGAACTTCCTGAAGGGTAAAGTAATAGACATCAAGTTATGTATATAAGGTGGGTCCTCTCCCACTGTACACTTTAGAAGTTAGTAGTCACACTGCTATGCTACAGAGCCTGCTTTTATTCTCTAGTGTTAGGATTAGGCACTATCTTGGAGCCCAGCTATTCAACTCCGTGAAGACCAAGGTATTTCTGCACAGAATAAGCTTTTTATCATCTCAGTTTTTCTTAATTAACAACTCAAGTCAAGACTCCATATGCGTGTAGAGATGGACAGTTTCAGACATTTACTGGTTTTCTCAGTATTGCATCTCTGGAACTGTGATCCCAGGCTCCCCATGTGTGTCACTCATGGTGTGACACCTGTCCCAGCACCACTGGCAGTGCAGGAATGCTGAGCAGCCACTCAACCAGCTTCAGCAGGGCACTTATGCTGAGCTACTGGGATGAGTGACAAGAGATGTAAGGTTTTGCACTGCTGGAGTACCAAACCTTGCTGCAAGACCTGGGCTGCTGGTTTTATGTTCTGCATATCACAGCTTGTGGAGGTAGCAGCTGTCATTGGTGTGGTGCCGAAGCATCTCTGCACCATGATTCACTGTGCAGTGTAGCGGATGTTCATCATTTCTATAATCCTAAATTGCTAATCAGATTTTACTTCTCAAATATTGTCCTCACTGAGTTGTCTCCCATTTTGAAATACAAGGCCAGAAAATGCCAGTGGCCAGTACAACATCCCAGTAAAAAGCTTAAAAACTCTCTAACCACCCTCACAAGTGTAACTAGTGGCAAATGCTGTGGACTTCAATTTCATTAACTCCTTCTAACGCACCCTGTTGTGATTGCACTGGCTAGTCCCAGCTGACTTTGGAAGGACCATTTACCATTGCAGTACTGGCCTTGGTTGATTTTTGCAGGAGAAGAAAAGTCATTGGCCAGAAGAAACCAAGAAAACTGCCAGGGAGGAATTGCAACACATCACAATCTTATTCAGTTACGGATTAATTGTGCCAAGTTATAATTTAAAAGGCTAGTTTCTCTACCTGTTCAAGTCAGAATGGTTATCTGTTGGCAGCAATGTTCACAGTGACCTTTATAAAATCATTGAGATTTTCTGTCTTTGTACCCATGACAAAAAGGAACAATTAAAGCTCTGAGATAAAAAGATCCAAAAATATTTTAATCCTAGTGTCTTGCAATGCACTTGGAAGAAATGGAATATCTGCAAAAGTAGGAAGCCTCTTCATCTGCTTATCTTAATCAGGAAACTATTTATCCAGGTGACCTGTGCCAAGATCACTGAAAAGAGCAACTCTGTATCATTTCCTCGGGCTTGTTTCCCAGCTCTCATATTTTTCTGAGGGTGCTGAATTTTTAGCAAGATTTTCATACATAGTGACTTTAACAGATGTACGTTCCAACTTTCATAGGAGCGCATATTGTAACCAGCCTAAAAATATGTGCAGAATTGTGCTGAATTTTCTCCTACAAAAGCTTTAAAATGTCATGTCATACCTTATCATATGAGACAGCCTGCAAATACTGAAGTAAACATGCCCTTTGCAATGTCCTTATTTCTTTTTTTCTTTTCTTTTTTTTTTTTTTTTTTGGTAAAAAAAAGAATTTTTTACAGTGATGCACAGTCTCTGTATCTACCTTTAGTACTATAATTAATTTCATGTAGAGGAAAAAATTAAATAAACTGGTTTTCATTGCTTTATTAATCCTACTTTTATACGCATCTTCTGCAATATCAATCCCTTTCCTATCTCAATGGAGTGCTAGGGCAAGACAGGCCAGAGCAAAGGGCATATGAAAGTGAGACACAGGGCTCGATATGGAGGAAGCTGTGAACAGAGGCAAAAGATGTTGGGCTGCAGATGGCTCTGGACTCAAGCTCTTTTGTGAGGATTAATGCAGATTTTGAGAGATCAGCAGAGTGTGTGAAGTAAATGCACAGAGTTCAGAGGTCTGACAACATTTCTCTCCTCTTTTTTCCAGAAGATGACCAGTAGTAAAAACTGGGGCAATAAAGGACTCTGAAAAGATGGTCAAAAGAAAGGGAAAGGAAAACCAGTATATTTAAGAGTGATAAATAAGAAAGCAGTAAAAAGCTAAGAGAAACAGAGCAGCTGAATGTCAGAGCAGGGAGATGAGGGCACATTAGGACCACTGCGTTAGAAAACAAAATTTGCACACACCCACAAAGAGTCAGCGAGACAAGATATAAAAAAAAAGTAAATGGCTCTAGCATAAAGCAGATGATGATATGAGCAGCTTTCCTTCTTCTGGGAAAAAAAAAAAAGCTTTGACTTGAAGAGAGCCATGAAGAAAGTAAAATAGAATAAATATGCCAATACATTTTTATAAAAATTGAAAGCATATGTGTTGTGTTAAAACATACATTTTAAACAAAACTTAACTTATGAAGATCTTTCCATTGAAGGAGGTAATTTGGGGCAGTTGGAGACTTACCCAGTAGCAAAGACTGAAAGAGATCTGCACAATGACATTGGGGCCCAAACTGGGGAGGTCCCTTCTCTGTAACACCAAAAGACATTGCAGCATTGCACAGGAGGCAGAGATGTGATGCTACCACCAGCCCTTGGAGGAACCCACAAGAAGGGAAAACTTCAGGACCTGTGCTTCTTAATCAAAAGCATTGCAGTTCTTCCCTGGTCCATACAGCACCGACCTGACAGGTGTTCAGCTATCTGGTTGTGTGTGTACTGTGGCAGTGCAGACTTGGATCCACACTCACCAGTTGGCCACTGTCTGCTTATGTATGGGATTGAAGAAAGCTAAGCTTTCTTAGCTGGGATGCAGAGAAAGTCACGGTACAGGGCCCTCTCACACCCTCTGCAAAGAGACCTGGAACACTGGGCTCATACTGGCTGCACCCAGGTCCTCCCTCTGCCCTGGAAACAAAGTCATGTCACCGTTACCAGACAGAAAAACAGCTCTGGGTCTGACTGAGAAGAATCCTGATGTTGCTGTTATGAAAGAGATGGGAACTGTAACCCTTGGACATGAATATGCCTCCAATAAGCAATACGAAAATAGAGAGTCAAATTACCCTCAGTGCTTTGCAGTCCCATAGGGCTCAGAAAATCTAGTCACATTCAATCACTTTCAAGAGTCAGCAGACACAGCAGCACATCTCAAGACGAGACTTTAATGCATTTTCCATAGACTTAGAAGAGAGGAGGGAAAAGGGGCTGTTTTGTCTGAAAATCTCTGTCTCAGGTGATACATTTAAAATGTGCCTGCTGACGTACTCTTGAGACTGCCCCTAGCACTGCTGTGGGGCTGCAGGGAAGTGTTTTGTACTGGGAAGTCCAGATCTAAACACACTTCTTTCTGAGCGAATGAAACTTAATGAAAGTGTCAATTAAGAAATTTAGTATTATAGAGGCCTAGCCAACACCAAACTCAAATCTTATGCAGACACAGTAGAGTGCATACATTAAAATACTAATGTGCCACCCTTCAGCTTCTCTTGCTCCTTGTTCCATTTAAATCTTCCTCCCAAAACAATCTTAATGTGTCCTCACTCGGCCTAAGATAAAGTATTATTCAGACTCAGCATTGGCCCACATTACGTCTAGTCTTGAAGTTTCCACTGGTTTCTGACCCAAGGCATTATGTGTCTCCATCTCACTGTTACTTACTTCAATATTTATGGCATCCAAAGCTGGATGTCTCAAAGTTGCTTAATGTTCAATTCCATTCCCATAAAAATTGGAGCCCCTCCTTTGGCAAACAGGGTAGCTTGTCTACTGCTCCTCCCACCTTTCCACTCAAATGATGAGCACTGTTCTGCTACCAAAGAATCTGGTCGTTTTAATGCTCAATGAAACTTTCAGCACTGCACGGGGTGTTTAAAACACTTTTATATTTCTTTACCATTTAAGAAAGAGTGTCACAGCAAAATGGGTTCTCCTCCCTGCTGACTTTCTCTAATTCTGTCGATTTATCACTTCACCAAGTGACTCTCAGGCCAATTTCTAGGTGCTGTTACTTGGCCCCTCTTTGGGGAGGCAGGAGGCTCCTGCCAATTTAGTATTCGGAGGCAACTTAATCGCTTGCTGGGGAAACTGTTTTTGCCTCATTCACTTTGTGGTCTTTCTTTTCATTTAGCTATTTGGCTCATCTATAACACCACCTCTTTGTCCTTATATTAGTTTCTATTCCTCATTCTCAAGTACAAAATTAACAGAGAGCCTTTCCAGCCTGGACTGCAGATATCACAGGTATGACATAAATATACCAGATCAATGTCCATTATGTCCTTCAAAGCATTTAAACATCCTGACTGTGACTGCTTTCTATTGCACCAACTACCCCTCTTCCCTTTGCACAGAAACTTGTGATGCCAGTTACTATTCACACTACAGAAAGTGCTGCATATGAGCAATAGCATGATATTCTTGCATTTGATTATTAATTGCTATTATAAAAATGGTATGATATCTAGATTTGCATTGCACTTTCAAGTTCTTCAGTATGCTACCCATTTTGCCCTACTTTTGGTCCTTGGGCAAAACTGCCGTAATGAGAAAGGATTTATTAATGAAGTAGTAAAGAATTGTTTATTTACAATAAACGTTGTCTTGGGATTTCTTCAATGTTGTTTTGCAATTTCTTCAGCCTGTGCCTCAAAGATCTGAAAGTTTTTGTACCCTGCTGGAACTGGCTGTCCAGGTGATCAGCTGTGATACTGTGGCAGCGCGGCCACCACTGTGTCTCAAAACAGATCCTCTCCTCCAGCCAGCTCTGGGCTCCAGAGCAAATTCAGGTGATGCCCAGAACAAAATTCTTTTCCTCTGGAGGATACAGACAAAATTTCGGGAAGGTGGAAATTATCAGGGGAATTAAGCTTGGAACCATCCTTAAAAGCAGAACTTGGAAAATTCATGAACTTGTAAGTCACAGAGGATAAGCTTCTTTATAGAAGTATATAATTTAATAGTTATAGACTGAGTCACTGAGTAAAGAAAGAGCTAAAAGTACATGATTACCTGAGCATAAAAGGTAAGAAAAGTACTGGTTTACAAGTAATCAGTACACTCCGCTCTTCAAAGGAAAATATTTGATATTGCTGAAAAAGATTTAAGAGTTCATAATCATATATGAAAAAATTAAAGTTCTCTAAAGGTGTGTTTAAACAGACTAAAAAATGGTGTCACTTTCCTCACTGCTTATTGTCAGTCACAAAGACTGACATTTGGGTGGTTTCCTTCTGCATGGAAGCTTTTGTAAGAGTAACATCGTTGGGAAAATACAAGCAGTGTCTAGACCCATGGAGATCTTGACACCGATATCTGCTAGAACTAATAGGTGCAATCCTGTCCTGGCGTGGGTAGGGTCCCATGTCACTTCCTATGGTCACCTACATTGGTGTGTTGCCCAAAAACCTCACCTCATTCCTGTTCTTGCCCTTTACTATGACACAATTTTCAATCATACTGGAGCAACAGCCAAGTCCCCTCCTGCATTCACTGGGAGTTTGGTTGCCTGAGACTTTGCCTCCAGTTCATTTCCACAAAATTTAATGACATTGCAAACCAGGTGCAGAGGTTTCGTTACTTTCCTCCTCATCCTGTTTTTCTGATTTCATGCACATGAAATTTTTTCCACAAGAGATATGGAAGATTCAGGTCATAAATAGAAAACACTGCCCTTTTGCCATGGTGAAATGGCAAAAAATTAGTGCAGTATTAAAAAAAAAAAAAAAGGCAAGAAACCTATATTTCCACATTAGCAGCTTTGCAAAGCAAATTCTGGAAACTTTAAACAGCTGCTTTTTTCTTAGTATTTTAACTTTTATGCTCAAATTTCATCCAGGTAGTAGGAGAAACAACAAAACCAAAAAAAATGAGCAGAACTTTTGAAATATGATCTAAACTAAACTGCTGCTAGACTAGCAGCAGTTTCAGGAGTACTGAGTGAAGATTAGAATAAATGCAAGAAATAAACAGATTGGACTCCTCGCATTTTTCCTTTTTGTTGTTGTTGTAGGTTGTTTTGAGAAGCCTTTTTTTGTTGTTTTTTTGTATGAAGACATATGCACAGGTCTTCATATAAACTGTACGGCAGGGGTTATACACAGCGCTCACAACATTTTTCGAGTACCAACTGCAGCTTTTTTCATTTTACAGACCATTATGAATTTGATAGAATGATTATACAGAGACAAATGTCCATATCCTGCCTGATTCTCCACGTGTAAGTTGGTTAAAATAATTTATTTATCTTGCCTGGGCTAAGGGACGCATAGTTCAGAGGGACTCATTGCTTACTGTTGTTTAATTAGCAATCAGTGTTGATTTCTTTAAAAGTGATTCAGTAGTAGTATCTTTCTCCTGTTAGTACACATTAAAGAAACTTAGTTAAATCTTGCAATAATTATTGCTAATGTATGCATTTCCACTGTGCATTATTTTCTGGCTAGTAGATTCTAGTTATGGTCCTCTTCCTTTTTTACTGACAATTTCACATTTTCTCTGATAGGAAATTAGGTCTCAAAATTAGGCATACATTGGGCAGAATTAGACAACTGTGATATAAACACAGTGAATTGTTTAAAGGAACCATTATATGAACATGGACAGTGGTTTGAAAAATGAGGATTCTGAACTCAAAATTAAGCTATTTCTCACAAAATCATTGGAATCTCTCCTCAGTGCTCAACTGTTTAGATGAAAAAAAAAAAAGAGCAAAGAAAAGAGTAAAACGATTTTCTTAATTTCTGAAAGCTTCTAAAATTTTTACATCTGTGAGAGATCATGGGATACTCTAGACACAAAATGACTTGCAAAAATTGTACTGAAAGCAGTTATGAGCATATGGCAACAACTTGCAAAGTATTAATGTAATATTGACACACCAGTTTAGAGTGAACTGGCAGCAATTTTGTCAGGTAATGAAATTGGTATTTAATGGTGCTTTTAAGATGGCAACACACACTCTATTTAAAAAAAAAATAGCTGGAGAATCATCAATTATCGTTTTTAGCTTTTATAGAGATTAGTAAACTGAAACTAAAGATGCCACCTACAACAACATCACTCTTCCTACATAAAAATGCTTTGGTTCTGTTAAAATGCATTAAGCTCATCCTGATACAGAAGATACATGAAGATTACACCATGCACACTGGAGGAAAAGTGGGGATTCATTTTACTGCTGAAACAGTATCATAAGCCTGCTGCTTTTCTCCACTATGTTATATGATTAAAAACTTTTGAATTTAAAACTCATACCATTTGCTTCTTAAAGGACAATATATTTCTGTGTCATTTACAGTTCCATCAAGGCAGTAAAACAAACAGTTTGTGAACCTCAGTCAAAGGCTGTGGTATTTATTACCTGTATCAATAGCCATCCATACAATAATTTTTATGTGTGATGGTTTGGGTTTACCATTTGTTTATATGATACATTGCCACCAGATACAGAGATGCAGTACCATCTTGATACAGGGATCCTGCAGATTATTTTTACAGCAACTAAATGGTATTCCATATCCTTAGTTAAATTAAATCAGATGAGCCCCATGAGGAGCAGTGAAGACAGTGATTTGTGTCAGATTAGAATTGAGCTTTTCTCAAATTCTTCCTTTTTAGGAAAAAAAAAAAGATTCAAACCAATCTCCAGATGTGCATCAAGGCAGGACAAGGTTGTCTCCAACTGTCCAGACTGAGACCAAGATGAGTTTTTAATAAGGCTCCTGTATGTCGCAGGGCTTTAATTTCTGAGGAAACCTTGGGGCTGGTGTGTACTCAGGTCTCATGCCAGCGTGGAGTTAGAAGGCAGCCAAGGTGTATACTCGAGAGCTCACTTGGGAGCCTAGACATAGAGACTGCTGGCAGCACAGTGGTTTAGCACACTTACTTATGCCATTATATGTTCTTCTCTCCTTTCTCCAACAGCTTGACAGTATATGGGATCTCATGGATTATTTCCAATGAGAGGCAGGTAGCAGGATTTGCCTTGATGCAGCCTTGCTCAGTAATAACATTAAACCCCATTTCTCAATGTAAACATTGAGAAGGGTGGCTATGAAGAGAAATAAATTTAGCGTATTCTTTTTCATGAACACAGATGTGTTGTGAGATGATGAGGTGGTTGGCAGTCATCACTGCCCTCAAAAAGCCTTCTGTAGCATGCTCTGGGGTAGGGCCAAGGTCCCAACCCGTGCCTACAGGAGGGATGGTGGATTTATAACTCAGAAACCTGCAGCATGAGGGAGCACCAAGGGCTGATCCTGTGCTTCTACTGAGCCTGCCTTCCAGGGAAAACTTTGCCCATGGCTTAGTAACTGCTTTGGTGAGACAGCTGTGGGGCCTGTATTTGGAGGCTGAGTCTTTTAGAAAACTATTTGTTACTAGTGGGAGAGCAACCTTGCAGCTAATGGCATGAAATTTACTTCTTGGTCTGGGTCTTAAGGCTGAAGAAGGTTTTTTAAGCCAGGGACATTCTCTGCCCACTAAGGCTCAAGAAGAGAGCAGGTAGCAAGTCAGATGCCATCTTCCCTAGGATACAGAAGGGGAGATACATTCAGGTAGCTAGGAATGTCTCTATTTTATAGAGAGATTAAAAGATTTGCAAAAGGCATTTCATTCACCTTGAATGGTCAAATAAGTAATGGACTGTGTGCTTTTCATGAGCCTGTCCATAAAGAAAGCTTTCTCTACTTGATGCTAATGTATGGAAGAGAGGTCGCACCACAGATTTGTGGTAATAAGGCTGTCATCAGTGTACCTTTATGTAGCACTTATACTAATAACAACACTGCCACCACATCATGACTGGAGGCTGGGACAAGCTCTCATAGTCTGTGGACCCAGATTTACTAATACAGGAAGAAAAAGAGTGAGTATAATATAAAGTATTAGATAAAAGAGTAACAGGTAGAAGAATTCAATGCCAAGATACATATAGCAACTCAATCTGAGTTTTAGTTTTCTGTTGTGACTTCTTTTCTCTATGTCATCATACCTATGCAGAAAAAAAGATTTAAAATATGTATCCATCCAGTGCAAGAATAATCTGCATTTTATTCTTTCAATAATAATTACTTTAGATTCATGAATAATCATTTCAAGAAAATTAATAAGAGCGTCCTTTCACCCACATATTTCATTCAAAGTCTTACATGGGTTAATTCTTCTTCACTTGTGACTGCATGTCTATGGCATGAAAATGGTATTGAATCCAGGATTTAAGATACAACAGTAATGTAAGATACAACAGACTTTTAAAAAATTATGCAAATTAACATATAAAAAAGTAATTATAGGGTTCTTCCCAACTGCACTAGAAAAACACCTAATTTACTACAAGATCTTCTAACTGTAAATACTAATACATTAGTACTTTTTTATTTTTGAAGAAAGCATTCTTTTCTGAATGGTTTTTCAAAGAGCAAACTGCTGTTTATTTATTTAAATTAGCAGAATAAATCTTTTGTGCATAGTATGCTAAGAGAAATGGAAAACCAGAGAATATTTTCCCTGGCACTATTAAGCAAGTGTAATATTTTCATTTATTACAGAAATATGAATAACGAACAGTGACATAACCAACATCCTAGGGGAGTGTCCAAATTGTTTGTTTAATGAGAAAACAACTATCTTTGCAAGCTACTATCTCCTCTTTATTTGTATTTGTTTACAGTTACAAATGTTAGGAAAAATTGCAGTCCTTTTTAGTGAACAGTTTTCCATTCACAAAATCTGGTAAAGGACATACAGAGAAAATTAGTTGAACTGGTTTTGGAGGGTTTTTTACAATTATTTATTTAAAAGTAGAAAGGAGCCTACACCAAAACCTTTCTTTCAGCTTTTCAGTTTTGAGGGTTGATATGTCTTGGAAAAAACCTTGCTGCAAGATTGAGCCATCGACTCAACTTCGTAGAATCAATCTTGTTTTCTCACTTTCAGCTGGAGAAAATCAGGGTACAGATCAGAATTTGAGGTATGGCATGATTTAAAAAAAAAAATAGAAAAACCCCAACTTATAAAATTCTCATCTATTATTTCATTTGTTCCCAGCCTATGTAGTAGAGGTAGAATTCATTATTCTAAATATTGGATAAATATATTACTGTTAAAGCTTTGGTAGTTCCAAGCACCCTGGTTGGAACTGGTCGGAACTAAGCACACTGGTTGGAACACGTGATGCCTCACATAGTTCATTCTGCTATGCTGAAGTCTATACAAAGAACTCGTGTGCTGACCACCCAAGCCACAAGAAAGTCATGTAAGTTACTTTCATGGGAAGAGTTCATATTTCCTCTTTTTGTCTATGACTTTTTAATTTTCCTGAAAACAAATCCAGCTCATATGTCTTCTTCCTTTACTAATGACAACTGCGAGTTATGCACCTCTGTGACCAGACATCTGCCTCTGTAAAGGTAAACTGGACTACAGAAGAAAATACACTACATTATCTGAAATTTCAGAAGTTTCAATGACAGAATCGGAGTTTTTTCCTTCACGGAGGACCTGCCAGCTGATGCCCTGGGTTATGGTTAGAGGTACAGGTTGAGCTACCAGAGCTGACCAGAGCAGTCCTCACCTCCCGCACACACCATCCTTATGCACTGTATTAAGAAACCATGGTGGTTGAAAAATTTATGCTGGCAGCAGAAGGCAGTTGTTGCCCAACACAGTAAATGTCCTGATCAGCTCAGCTGATGGTTTAAACTGGCATGAGACAGGGAACAGGGTAGGGGAAGGACTGAACGCTGGGGAGGAGATGAGTCATTCCCCCTGGAGCAGCACAGGCTTATGCGAGCACTGCCCTACTGCCTCCTCTCCTGTGGTCCACTCTGTAAGCCCTCCTCTTGTGGTCATGCTTGTATCATGTGGGAAATGATCTCCTTATTGAAAAACAGTTATTTTTTTTAAAGTCATGGAAAAGAAAAACGAAATTATCTGAACAAATTTCTTTCTACCATGGGAAATAAAAGTCTGTGAAATCTCCATCCTCCCAGCAATTTGAACCTCTTTGCAGTGGTATCTCATCAACCAAACCAACAGACTACACTTTGGTGGTGCTATAGCTGTTATTATATCATTATATTTAATTGCTCTATAGACAGAGGTATACTTCATACTGATACAACTGTACCCAACTAGTATTTTAATAATATACTTACCATGATAAAAAAAAATTATAGCCTGCCATCAAACAGGAATGCCTGTTCAAAAATGTATTCATTGAAGGTGTTATAAAAACATTAGAGAGGGCTGCAGTTGGTGACTCAGCAGAGCCATTCACATAATAGCTGTTAAACCATCTGGAAAGTGAGGATTTCCAATTAGAAATAATCAGGAGAAAAAAAAATACATTCTGAAACACTATCATGTTTCTATACAAGCATCTCTTGTAAATAAAATGCAGAAATCATGTGGAGAAGGCCAAAGCCTTTCTAATACTGCATCTGCAAAATTGTTTCAAAACACAAAGTTTTCCAGAGATATCCCTGAGGTGTCAACAGCTCTTTATAGCATTTTTTTTTATTTAAACAAGTTGTTAAAACTGGAAAGAAATTTAACTGACATCACAGCAGGATAATTTACTGGGACAAGGGAAGAGAAACTCAGCAGCTGCCAGTTTGGATAAGGAGATGAGTTTTCTGTCTCTGGAACTGGAGCTCCAGTGCCTTTAATATTGAGAAGTTGATAGTCCCTAAACCTCTCCTAGTCTACCAGATAGATCGTCATTGCCTTGATTCTCTGCCCACTACAAGACCTACACATTTTTTAGAGTATGAATGCCAACTTTCTCTTTCCCTCAACATTTGAACAAGAAAAGCTCTCTTTTCTGCTTGGGTACATATCTGTTGTCTTCATCTTCGTCAAAAGAAACATACTGCCATTTTAAACTGTTTAAAGCAGAAAACACTAATGTACATAGCTTGTTTAACTGAACAGAACACTTTTTTTGAATAGTGGGCTGGCATTGCTTTGCATAGCACCTAATAAGATGAGAGCTGGCTCTCACTATGAATATTATCACTACAGAATGTAATCATAATAAATCATAATTAGATGTTATAGTTGTCACTAATGTTTCTACTACTCTGACCAGTTCCATTCTGGAATATTCAATTCTACCAAGTGTAGATTTATTTTCCAAGAAGGGATGGGTTCCCAATTCTCCACAGGTATATTTAATTTTAGACACTGTTAGTAGACCAAAAACTCCTTATTCTCTTCTGAAACATCTTGCTCTTTATAGGTGTGATTCATTGATCATTACCAATCAGTTACCAATTTTGCATTGTCATTCCTGCTAGGACTTCGGAAAGAGGTCTGGCAAAGACCCTGAGCAAAGTCTTCTTCGGGCAGTTTGAAAATTTTAACTTTCATAATGTTTTAAATGATGTAAAATGATTTGTTCCAAAGAAGTTTGCTGCAGCTCAGAAGAGTTACAAATGAAGATAACTCCTGTAGATATCATATTTCCAAGTTTTATTTCTCTCCCTTTAGTAAAGTTCTCAATTATTTAGCTGCCAAAGTAGACATGCAAGAAACTCAATCCAAGAGGCTTAGTCATAGGCTAGCCAAGAGACAAATAAATCACAAAAAGTAATGAAGGGCACTGAAAAAGACCCACATGTATTGATCTTTCAGAGCCTTAGAGTGCTATCAGTATCGAGTCATAAATTTAAGACCAGCAAAGGCAACCATATTAAGGGATTACCGACAACAAAGGTCGGCCTCTGCAAATCCTGAAATGAAAGCAAATAAAACTCCAAGGATCTGTCTAATATACATTTGCTTCTATTTTCATTCTTCTATATTCCCCATAAGCCTCACTGAAGAAAAAATAATTGGCCCACAACATGGAATCAAGCAAGTACCTTCTCTTTCGGGTTAGTTTAAACAATGTGAATCAAATTCTATCCATTCATCCACACAAAAGGTCAGAGTTTGCTTTGAATCTCAAATAGTTGTACCAAAACAAGAATTTGAGCTTGCTTGTGCAGAGCTTTTTATTGTAGAACAGAAACAAATGCACTAAGGCAGATCCTATCAGTTCTTCATGGCCCAGTAATGCACAGATGGGAGCTGTTGATGCTACTGGAGAGACAAGCTGCCCACAAGGAAGAGTATGGAGCTTCATAGTTGAATTATTGGTCTTCCAGTAGAAGCAGGACTTGGTGAATCTGTCTCAAAACCCCCAGCAGGTCAGGGAGCTTTGAGGGAAGTTTTAAGTAATCACACTATTCTCAATATTCAACAATTCCTTCTCCTCCCTGCCTTTCTTCCCCTCCACATCTTTTATCTTCCAGGAAGATTTAATGTCACACAAAGCATTTTTCTGAAATCTAAGTCAGCACAGTGGACCCTGAATTCCATTTCTGAGGGACATCAAGCTGATCTCCTCCTCAAAAGCCCCCAAATACTGTATCAGGTGATCAGTAGTAACTGAGTGGGATTTCATGGTGTTTTCAGTAGACAACTTTGTGGTAAGAGCTTACTGCAAGCTGCATAGTACACAGCTTTGGAATTTGCTCTCCCCTCTTCCAAACACATGCATTTCTACAATGTACCTCTAATTTACTGACATCTAATACATATTTCAAAGTCCAATTTAAATGGAGCCAAGGGAAAAGGAAAATTCTAGTGGATTACAATGTACTATAAAAAATAAATGTAAGAAAAATCATATATGAATTGAATTTTCACTTTATTCCGACATAGCATCTTTCAATGCTTGACAGGAATTGCTAGCTGTTGCTTTCACTGCTTTTGTATATTATGTGTCAGACAAATGTGCTGTTTTCTGGGGGGCATCTTAATGCAATCAAATTGCCCTGCTAAATTCATCAACCCTTCTGGCAAATTAAATAATTTCTCTAAATATTTCTCACTTAAAATTATCCTATGAAGACAAATATACTGAAATGAATGTCTTGGAGTCATAGCTCACCTGTACATGAATAATACGGGAGTGGGAATAGATACAAAAGTATTGGGGCTTTTCCCATGTCCTTAGATGCTAGACTGTACTACGACTCTGTATATGCAGAAACTAGATAGGCATTTATGAATTTAAAAGAATGGTATTAACTTGAAGTACAGTCAACTTAGTCTTAGACTATATTATCAAGTTCAAGTCTCGTTCCTGAACCCTAATTACTATGCAATTGTTATATAATAACTGTAACAATTACTGTTTCAAAATAGTTCTTTTAGTTCAGTATGAGAGATTTCAAAAAGCAACAGCATAATAGGAAAATTATAGTCTTGCCACAAAAGGTGCAATATGAACAAAGCACAGAAGCAAACCAAAGAGTCACTACAATATTCCAGCAACCAATAGCTTTAAATTACACTCTGATCACTGTTAATTTTTCTGCAAATTAGGAGTGAGCTGAAATTCTGAGCTGTGAGGTACAAGGCAGAAACCTCTCAGTGTTGAGTTGTACTGATCTGGCATGTTATGTCACATGCACAAACAGAAACCCAGAAGCTGCAAACAACAACCTAAGTCAGTCAAACTGCCTTATCAAAGGCAGGAGACAACCCACTTTGTTTCACTGTTACAACCATTTTTGTAAAGCTTACAATGAATTGCATATTTTTTTCCTATAAGCCAAGAGCTTGCTGAGGACCTGCTGATTTTTACAGGTCAGAACAGGCACTATAACATCAGGGACTGTGTGTAAGGGCTTGGCAATCTTGATCCCAGTGGTACAATCATGGACAGACACCAGTGACCTTCTCCAGGCTAAGTTCCTTCACTGTTCTGTGAATGCAGCAATGCTGTCTACAAAACTCTTTTTTCTGCTGCTGCTTCACCTGTACTCCTGATCCTAGTGTAGGTCTCACAGGATTCACACGGCACAAAGGACTTCTGCATTGGGCAGCATCCCTTTCATGGTTAGATAACCATTCAATGTAAAAGCAACCGGAACTCACTTTATGTCTGCAGGAGAAAGAAAATTTTCATCTTGTAGTTCTCATTCAAGTGAAATAATACACAAAAATGGAAGAAAGCCTTTATCTAATCTTTATATTTGCATTCTTGTCTTCATGAATAACAAGAGTTTCTATCAAGCTATCAGTTAATATGCAAAAGTAAACAATTTGAGTGTTCATCAGTTATATGAACACACATACGAAGGGCTATCACAGGTCAGTTCATAGGCAGAACCTGGTAAAGCCACTGTATTGCCTTAGTAATTTTGACCCTAATGAGCACATCCTCCTTTCCGTAAGACAACTGCTTGGCAGTCCTGGGGCAGCAAAGTGCCAACAAATGCAAAGTGAATGGTGCCTTGAGTTACTAAAGGCATTTCAGGACATAGAGTAGGGCAGAGAAGGAGACAGGCTGCTCCTCTCCCAAGGGCCTCCATAAAGCACTAAAGATTAAGAACACAGTCTTTACATGAAGCTGGATGGAGACACCATCAGACATCTGAGTTATGTTAAAATAAGTAGGTGAAAAAGGAAAACAAAGTCATTGGTGATATGAAAGCTTTTAATACTTAGCAGATCCAAGTATGCCACAGTGACAAAAAATTATCATTCTTTATGCCACAATTGAAGAAAACAGTAGGATTCTTTCATCCTTGATTTAAGAAAAAATGTACTTTTGAGGCTGGAGGGTTTTATTCACATTATGAAAGAAAAAGAAAGAGGTTAATTACTCAATGCCTATTAAAGAATGGCTGACATAGGAAGGAAGATTTAATTAATGTAGTGAGGTCTGAGTTTTCAGAAAAGAGTTTCACAACCTTTGATCTCATCAGGAGAGTCGAAGCTCTTTGAGCTAAGCACAAGCACCTGAAATAAGTAAGAAGCGCTTTATTCAGCAGCAGGCAAATAATGAACATATTTCTAGTGACAGAAACAGGATCAGTGAAAGCCCTGGCTTGCGTACACCACATTAGGTGACACTGGAGTGAGGATTGAGTAAACCCACATATCTGACTTCACTGTCTTACCTTATCAGTGCTGAAGTCTGGATATTGATGTGATTGCTGATGCCATACAGACACTTCCGGAAGCTGTGGGTGGAACATGGCTAAGGTTTCCTGGCATCACACAGAACAGCACCTGCCTAGGAACTAGAATGTGGTACATTGTGGGGAAAAACTTCTCCCCCCAAAGACAAACACTTGACTGTAGACTCCATTGGAAGTCTGTAGACTCCATTGGAAGATTTTTCCTTGGCTGCAGGTGATGGGTTCATCCACTTCAGGAGACGTTTAAAGACTTCTGGAAACACAAAACACCACTGAACTCTGATGATGAGGCCAATGCATTCCTGGTAGATGTGGCAGAAATCTTTCTCCAGCATCACTTTATCTACGCAGTTGTGTTTATCCATTTTGTCTAGTTTGTTGCAAAATAATTTCATTTTATAAGGGAACTTGCATTTTCTGATATTTTAACGGCATTTTTTTATGTAAATGAGGCCATTCATTTCCCAAGAAGAAAAGCTAGATACATAGAAACTACTGAGGGCTATAACGAGTCAGTGCAACTTTCAACTTGTTGCTAAGGGTCTGCTGCTTACAATTGTCTTCTCCCTTAGTAGAAACCAGAAACTAGAAAGCCTGAGGAAAAGGACAGTAGCCCTTGTCCCTTCATCTCACAAAAAGGGTGGATCTATCCATTCTATCACTAAATTCTTAGCAGATGCTTACAAAGTTTGCTGAAGACTTTTTTTCTTAAAAATTTTGCAACTCCCCATCTGTTAAAGGCACTTCCCCTCATTAAGACTATTTACATGCAAAGTTTTAGACTGCAGCTGCTTTTGTCATGACACCATCAGAATATTTGGAATGATTTATTTTTTTTAAATGTATTTTCCATTTGTACTTGGCATTACATTACTAAGAATCTTTTCTGGTAAAAATCAAGCTGAATTTGCTGTGGTGGCACTAGCATAGCTAACAAAGCTTGGCCCAGCACTGTACCCCTAATTACGTTAATATGTTTCAGAATCCTTTTATGAACTGAATAATGGCCATTCCTTTTGTCTGACTAGGAAGGAGAAAAAAACCTCGTCTATACATCTGCCTTTTCAGTCTTATGCTCCTCATTCAGTGTTCCCACACAAAGGTTACAAGCCTTAAAATTTGTTTCTAAGGCTCATTTCACTCTTAACAAAGTTTGTGCGTTTTATACTAAAGGAAATCATATTTTTATATAACTCTAAGTGTTAACCCAAGGAAAGTTTGTAATTCAATACTAATTGTTTTTAAAACTTGACTATCCTATGTAATTTATCCACGGCTAGCTTGGTAAACTGAGGTGCTGTGCATGATGATAGCAGGCAGATGTTTGCTCTGTTGACACAATAGAACTTTTTTTGTACAAATGAAACTTAATTCTTTCTAGAAGTCTGCTGTTAAGGTTAAGAGAGGGAGAGAGCTAGAGGGAATGCATTTCACAACAATGTTTAGGAAGAAAAGAAGCATTCAGCATGGTGGAGACAAAATATTGGTCTCCATGTGTTCATGGCTTATTTATGACTTTCCTAACTGCCACATCTTTCCCTCTCTCTAAGCTTCAGAAAGCTTCATACCACTTTCACCTTTCTGGTCCTGTGCAGAACCTCAGCTTGTTCATTTTAGTGTCATTAATTTACTCCTATTTCAATGTTTCTTTCTCTGATCTCTGAGAGCACCACTGTAATATGATATTCTCTAATGGCTTAGTCCACTCCTTAACAGGCATTAGGTACATCAGAGAAACAGCTCAAAGTACAATCACTCCAGGAACTAGCCCACATGCAAATAGCTGCCTCTAGGCCAAATGGTGTCCTGTTTTGCTAGACTTACCTGCCTATAAAGAGTTAGCAGATTGCAGAACACCAGACTTGTTTCATTTCTTAATTTTGGACCAACCTTGAACAACCAGAATAAACACAAACTCCTCTTCTTTAAAAACACAGACCCTAAACTGGCAAAGTTATGCCAACCTCCTTTTCTTTACAAAGTACTTGCATAGGTCGTCAGCAGATATAATTTTGGTCAGAGGTGCCAATGCCTGACAGAAATAAATATCGACACAAAAAGAAGTAATTTCAATTTCTAGCCAAATACAGGAAAAGTTGGTTGGGAGGCAATAGCAGTGTGAGCTTAAAGGTAAATGACTTCAATTGCTGAGATAACAGACAGAAGGCTCTGTTAAAGCTTCATATTGATGTTAACAGTGTGAGGAAATGTCTGTCTTCAGCCAAATCACAACTATCTCCATAGTGGGGTACTGCAACCATTTTCTGGCAAATTCACAGACAAGAAACTGTAGAGGCTTCAGCTTTCCTTAAATAATAAAAGAAATATGGAAAGAAGGAAGGAGGGATCCCATTTCAGCCTAGACTGAGGTATGGTTTTTGTTCTGAGTTCTGAACCCCTTTCTCATAATGGGCTGTAAACTCACTGTGGGTGAGCTAAGGAATGGAGGATTGCTCCCAGTAAAGTCAGTAAGTGCAGCTTTTTGCCTTATTTTTCCCAATATGAGCCAGAAAATTTAGATTCTGTCACTGATAAAACTCACCAGAATTGAAGCCCTGAAAATATTCTGACAGGAGATTTGAAATAACTCCCCAAATGTCATCTTTCTTTTGGTACATCATACAGTTGAAAGTTGTAGTTTATAGAAAAAATTCTTTGATTTTCCAGAATTTATGTACAAAGAGCAAGAGAAAGAGAGAAACACTGGTGCAGTTCACATGCAATATACAGAAATAAGGACGAAAGATGGTTTTGGAATTAAAACTGGGATGAAGGAGAGCTTCGCTCAGTGTCTATGTCTTTGAATAGGTGAGTATTTCCAAGTCAATTGACCATTCCAACCTCAGGTTTCCTGCTTGAAGACCTAGATAACTAATAATGTATCTGAAACAGGTATTATCAGATAAAGTTTGTAATGGTCTGTTCTTGGACCAGTCTAGACATCTATTTCAAACCTCTTAAACTTTCTATACAGACTCTCTGTGAGAATTAGGAGGATCAAACAGCACCATATTTTGTTGAGCACTTTGAGTTGCATGAGAGAAATGCAAAGGTTGTGTAGGTTTATATTTTCAAAATGCAGATTTCATAAACATCAAGAGAAACTTTGGAATATTTTCATGAACAGAGGTGAATATACCTAAAAAATCCAATACTTGGTCTAGTTATGGTGTTGTATTGGCATAATACTAAAACTTAGGTAATGAAAGTTGAATCGGAATGGACCGGCCATTGGTCCTTTGGGGAGTTGGTCAAGAAGTGACTGGATGTGGCACTTAGGGCTATGGTTTAGTTGTCAAGGTGGTGATCAGTCAAAGGTTGGACTCAGTGATCTTGGAGATCTTTTCCAGGCTAGATGATTCTATGATTCTGTGAATTGTTCCCAAGGGAGAAGAAGATGGGACAACTTGCCTTTTCTAATTTGCTGATGTCCTGAAAGGACGACAGAAGAAAAGATTTTCTAACCTTTCACCAAAGAAGTCCCAATAGAGGAAGAGTAAGATAATGTTATAGAAATTATATTTCTTGGGAGTCTTTATTTATTTTATTCTTTGGGAAATAGGTGCATATGTTTTTACAAGAATTTATTAACCTATAAAATTTTCTTCTTCCTTCTTCACAAGCAGTCATTCAAGTGAGTCAAACACCTCATCAAATTAAAATTAGAAGTTCTATCTATCTAAATGCTATGGCAATCCTCAAGGTACGAAGAGAATGGAGCCAGAAGACTTAAGCAGACATCTATAGACACATAAAACCTGACCTCTCCAGAGAAGGCCTGAGAGTTCCCTATCCAGCAGCTCAGAGTCGGCGAGGCACTCAGCTGTCTGCAGCAGCCAATCAGAAGAGTAGCCAGGGTCTGCAACTTTAGTAAGTAATTTTGCAGGAACTATAAAATGTTTTTAGTATGCCTCATTGCATTTTAATAGTCAGTCTACTAAACCTGAGGGTGACTCAGTAAAGAACTTAAAATAACTGTTTCTTCAAGAATGGACCTAGACATATCTGTTGATTTTCAGTGTTTTTATTTCTACCCCTTGTATCACTTAGGATATCTACATGAAAATGTCGTTGATTATAAGACCTCATTTATTATTCCAACAAGCAATGCTTTATCAGACATGACTGAAGGGCTCATACTTCTATATGCTATATACAAACAAGAACACATTATCCTCTGTACTTACAATTAACAACCAAAGAAATGGGTTACAGGTGACATCCAGCTGACTCTAGAGATTGTTTAGGAGGATAAAATTAGGGTTATAAAAAGACCATATTTCCAATTAGTTTGGAAGACAATATCTATCTTTTGGTTTCTCCCTTTTCTCCATTTTTTGGCTTCTCTGTAAGATGTTGGCAGCCTTCAAGCTTTGCTGATTTTAAAGGGACTAAGATTTTTCCAGGGGTCTGATTCCTGTTTAGAAATTCTTATGTTGCAGAAGTGCTGGGTAGTTAGCGGCTAGCAGGGTAAAGCTTTTCTTTCCTCCTGGTTTGCCCAGGCATGAAGTTCTCACCATCAGGGACTAACACGTGGTCACTAAGTGTCAAAGTGATTTGTACCTTCCATAAGGCTGGCACATTCAGAAGTCATTCAACACATGAGCAACTCCTACCCATTACCATTGTTTGCAGGGTGATCATCAACATGGCTCATTGCTATATTTCAAGGCTCTACCACAGTGCAAAATATGCTTAGGTTTGAATGGACAGGAACAGGGAATTCAAAAAGGAACATAAAGGCTTTTAACTCCTCCTAACCTTCAATTGAAATCTGTCCCAAATCATGAGTGAAGGCTTATTATTGCTTCAGACAGATGTTTGGTTGCCACAGAGAAACAAACTGTGGTTCTCATTTCAGTGTCTAGCAAGCCAATACTCACATGCCAGTATCCATCCTTAAAGCAAGAACGAATTGCCGTGCTGTCTCAGCAGAAGCTAAAATGTGAACAGGAAAGGTGAGAAGATGAAAATGCTGTGCTCTACTGTGGTAGGAAAACACACATGCTGCTACATGCTCTAGCTAACCAGAACTCGAAAGTCTCATGCCTTCAGTTTGAAGTACAAATAAATTCTTACGGAGGAAGCCCAAGAAATTACTGAATTTATATATGAGCTGATGTGCATACATATGGCTGCATCCCAAACTTCCCTCACAAACTTTCTAAATGCTCCTTGGTTATGATGACATAAAAAGTTATTACTTGGCCCGGAGAACTGACATTTATGACTATACTGAAAGGTTTCCTCTTGGGAGCAAGAGGTAAAACCAGTGTGACCATTCTCCATAATTCTACCCCTCTAAATTATAAAAAAACTTGTTTTCTTGGACCAAGACTGGGCAGACACCAGTCAAGCTCTTTTTTCTTTCCAAGCCTCCATGCCAGCTGGTCCTGCTCACCCCACAGAGTCCTTGGAGTTTACTCCAGGGTCCACACTTGGTAGTTTATCCATAGCCCTGCTTTTGTTTATCAGTTGTCTCTGCTCCAGGCAGGCACTGCAGCATCAGGACAGGGCGCATCCCATGCCCAAGGCCATGGCACACTGGCTCCAGCTTCCCTGCTGCCTTCCCCACCTCTTCACAATCTCACCCTGCCCCAGGGCTGTGACACCCTGGCCAGCTTGGGAATCATAGAATCATAGAATTACATAGTTTGAGTTGGAAAGGACCTTTAAAAGTCATCTAGTCCAACCTCTCTTCAATAAGTAGGGATATCTTCAACTAGATCAGGTTGCTCAGATCCCTGTTCAGCTAGACCTTGAATACTTCCAGGGATGGGACACCCACCATCTCTCTGGACAACTTATTCTAGTGTTCTTACAACCTTCATCGTAAAAAGCTTCTTCCTAATATCTAATCTAAATCAACCCTCTTTTAATTCAAAACCATTTAATCACAGCAGAGAGCTCCTCCTGCTCCTCTGCATCTTGTCCCTGTGCCTGAGTGGCACCCAGGCAAACACAGGCAATGAGGCATACAAGGGTGCCACCTTGACTCCCAAAAATATTGTCTAATACAGACTTTCTATAAGCTGCCATATGTCAATGCTATTTAATGGTAACAGAAAAAAATTACACTAAAAACATTACTCCTACATCCACAAGATTCAAAGGCAGAAGATAAACCTTGTGGCTAACATTTCTTGGGAATCCACTATCAACTCTCTAATTGTGTAAATATTTTATGAGAAATTTTGCCCTACTTTAGATGACAGAAAATTTCATAACTTCTGCTAGCTCTGATTGTACCATGGGTTACTTTTCTGTACAGAATGTGACCTTACTCCCTTAAATTCTTTGAAAAAATATGACCTTAATATTACTGTGGTAGACTTTGTAATAATTGTCCTTTCTTTGGAAGAAGAAAAAGAGAAAAATGAGCAGGTGCTCCTTTGGGATAGCAGAAATGTCAGTAACAAGAAAACTGACAATTTTTATAAGAAAACAAATGTATCATGGATAAAGGCTTTCTGTACATAAACAGTTTGATTAATAACACTGTTGGAATGTTCATAGAAGTGTTATAACAATTCTGTGGCAAAGATGATATATTACTAGTCAAAGTATGAGTTCTATACAGGAAGGTCACCATCAGCCTCAAACTGAAGGCTTTCCCTTGGTCAAGGAAGATTGCTTTAGAGAACACCTAGACAAACTTGGCATGCACAACTCCACGGGCCCTGATGGGATACATCCATAGTGTTGAGAGAGCTGGTGGACACCATAGTAAGGCTGTTTACAATCATCTTTGGAGGGTTGTGGAGATCAGGAGAGGTGTCTGAGGGTTGGAAGAAAACAAACGTCACCCTAATCTTCCAAAAGTGCAAGAAGGAGGACCCAGAAAACTATCAGGCAGTCAGCCTCACCTCAATCCCTGGAAAGGTGATGGAGCGCCTCATTCTGGAGGCCAACTTTATCCATGTGGGAGAAAAGAAGGTGATCAACAGTAGCCATCTCATCATGGATTCACTAAAGGTAAATCACACTTGACCAACCTGATTGCCTTCTACAATGAAAAACTAGCTGTATGGATGAGAGGAGAGCAGTGGATATTGCCTACCTTGACTTTGGCAAAGCTTTTGACACTGTCTCTCACAACATCCTCCCAGGTAAATTTGGGAAGTGTAAACTGGATGAGTAGACAGTGAGGTGGGTTGAGAATCAGCTGAACGGCAGGTCCCAGAAAATCATAGTCAGTGGTACAGGGTCTAGTTGTAAACCTGTCACCAGTGGTGTCCCCCAAGGTTCAATATTGAGCCCAGTATTGTTTAATTTATCCATCAATGACTTGGATGAAGGGACAGACGCCTCCTCAGAAAATTTACTGATGACACAAAGCTGGGAGGAGTGGCCAATACCCCAGAGACCTGGGACTTTGACAGCCTGGAGAGACTGGCAGAGAAGAACTGTCTGAAGTTCAACAAAAGCAAATGCAGGTTCCTGTGCTGCGGGAAGAATAACCCCAGGCACCAGTGAAGGCTGGGGGATGACCTGCTGTAAAACAGCTCTGCAGAGAAGGACCTGGGGGTTCTGGTGGACCATAAGCTATCCCTGAGCCAGCTGTGTGTCCTTGTGGCCAATAAGGCCAATTGTATCCTGAGGTGCTCTAGAAACAGCATTGCCAGCAGTCGAGGAATTTGATCCTACCCCTCTACTCAGCCACAGTGAGGCCACTATCTGGAGTGCTGTATCCAGTTCTGGGCTCTCAGAACAAGAAACATGGAGCTCCTGGAGCAGGTCCAATAGAGGGTAACAAAGATGATTAGGGGCCTGGAGCATTTCCCTTATGGGGAAAGGCTGAGGCCCACTCAGCTTCAAGAAGAGACAATTGAGAGGAGACTTAACAATGTCTATATGTATTTGAAGGGAGGGTGCCAAGTAGATGGATCCAGGCTGTTCTCAGTGGTACCAAGCAATAGGACAAGTGGCAAAGGGCAGAAACCAATGCAGAGGATGTTCCACCTAAATATGAGGAAGAACTTTACTGTGCTGATAATCATGCATTGGAACAGATTGCCCAGAGAGGTCGTGGAGTCTCCCTCACTGGAGATATTTAAGAACTGTCTGGATGAAATCCTGTGCAATGTGTCATAGGATGACCCTGCTTGAGCAAGGAGTTTGGATGAGATGACCCCCTGTGGTGCCTTCCAACCTCACCCATTCTGTGATCCTGTGGTTTGTGATTCTGTGGCGGCTACATTTAGCCTTGAACCCTATTGCTGTAGTGTTTCCCTTTTTTTTTTTTTGTAGTTTGAAATTTGTATGTCTATAACAGAAAAAACCCTGACTAGCTGAGTGAATAATGCCATAGATAAATGTTGTCTACTGTCATGGAGAGGACACCCACCAGCTCCCTCTGAGGAACAGCAAACATATGTGAAGGTGGATGCTTATGCAATTTTGCTATAGTTAATTCTAGTGTCTAATCTTAAAGAAGGGATATCCATCAGATTCTTAAGACTGTGATTTAAAATATGCATCTGTTACACCCTCTCAATGCTGGGACACATTGGGAATGTTCTGTCTTCTGGAACACTTGGAAAGTCTTTCAGCTTTTCAAAAATAGCAAGGACAGAAACCTGGCTATGTTAAATCAATTTGTTTAGACTCGATGAAATCTTACTGATGAATCTTTCTTGATGGATGATTTTACCTATATCGAGGATTTGCTGTCAAAGCTTTTTTGTCAAGAGGGTCTTTTGTATCATACTGATGGCATCATCTCTGGAAAACTCACCTGAGGTAAAATAATTTTGTTTAAGAATGTAGTGATTAGAGTTCCTGACTTGTGAAATATAAAGAAGATAGGGGGAAAAAAAAGGATAGAAGTAGAAATTAAACAACAAACAACAAAAGAAATGTAGCAGTAAATATACTGTTTCTGCCAATACACAGAAAGCAGCTGGAGTGTGGCATGTTGTTTAGCTGGGTCACCAGCTACATCTGTGCAGATCAGACAACCAAATGTTGCATTTACAGCATGCTAATTAACCAGACCATTCCCGGAATAAGGAGAAAGAAATTGCCCAAAGTGATTGCACAATATTTCATTCTTTTTCATCTATCCATTCATCTAAGCAGTTCACATGCCAATAAACTTCAAGCACTTTGAAAGAATGTGGATTACTTGTCCAATTGTTGAAAGATCTGAAGATATTTCTCAAGTACTTGTAGCTATCCTGAGTGTTTCTTTGTCAGCTTGTGGCATTGCCTTTTCCCAGTTACAGAGGGTGGATACTTAATATTAAACTGATGAAATTTATTGACACTTCTGCAGTAGATCAGAAGAATTTACACTGGGAGAAAAACATTAAAGTTACTGATTAGAAGTGTTGTCTCCAAGACACATTTTCCAGGACACCTAAAAAACTTACCTGCCCAAATTCTGCTGCATGATGGTGCAACAATCCACTCTCTTCAAAAGTTTGCCAGTAGAACATGGTAAATTTAAAAGCCTTTTCAGTTGGAAATGTCCAGTTGCTTTGTAATGAAATAGGATGGACAAACTTCAAACCATTTGCTTTAGAACCATTCAGGCAATGAAAAGTGTTCATGCTTATTTCAGTGTTTCAGACTAGTAAAAATGGGATGCACACAATATGATAATTGCATGTCACACAATATATCTTGTAAAGCTGGAAATACTGCTAGAAAGAGGTCTCTTGAGGTTTCATCCCCTTCACTTTAAGATCATATTTCTTCTGATGTTTTGATAAAAGTGTATGCTGCACATATGATATTTTTAACATCCACCAACTTCATGAATACTTTGGTTATATAAGTGATTCAGCCTTGACAATATTTGAATAAATTTGTCCTAACTGGGAGCCAGAAGCTGCTCCTTTTCAGAATGATTTTATTTTAGGGAATAAATGGACCTGGAATGGCCTGGACCATTTCTCAAAAGTATGAATTAAGATTGTTCTGCAGTTAATTCACTCCCCAGCTGTGACCATCATCAGCTGTCAGTCCATTTCACCAGCAGCCAGAATATATACATCTTCATTTAAAATGTTAAACTCAAAGCACAGACCATTCTGGAAAGCAGTGCCAGACACTGACACTTTTTCAGGACAAGAGTTTTTTAGCAAATAGTATATAAAGAGCTAAATATAGTACAGCTCTACCACAAAAGTATGTGGCTATCCTTGCTTTTGCTCAGACAACCACAAAAGTGGTTTTCCAGCCAAATGATTTGCTTATTTGTCTATACCAAAGGTTTACATGTTTTGGATAGGAAAAATAAATGTAAGCACGATAAATGAAAGGACAATTCCCCTCCTTCGGGGAGGTGGGAAGATACATTTTCAGAGGAGAGTTGTTTTTGTTAATTAGAATGCTAACAACAAACATGTCTATACAGTCAGCTTCTATCTAATTAATTTAAATCTAATCAAATGCAGCATGAACTCCAAGTACAAAGGAATTGATCTTATTGTCAGAACTTTTCATAAATAGGAACATTTGCAATTGCCTTAGCAATTAAAAACCAAAACTGTAAGAAGGCCAGCTCTTAGTCATTATAAATTAGCGTTGCTCTATTAATTTAAATATGACAGTATTGATTTACACTAGCTAGGGTCTTGACCTCACGTGGAGTTAAAAAATATGTGAGCAACTATAGATAAAATGTATAAGCGACTATGGTGAGTAATATCCAATTGCAGGCAACACAGTGTTGGCCATGTTTACAAACCCATGGAAATATGTTATAAATTCTCAGTATGTCCTCTTCATCCATATAAAGCTGTCTGTGAAATCTTAAGTGTGTCTTTCACTAAGGCTACACCATTAATGTTCTCGTCCATAACCACAAAACATTATCCTACTTCGTGTCTATTCCTGCATGTGCAGTGCACAGACTAGAGAACATGCATACATGTCGACCACAGAGAAATCTTTTCAGCACCAAAATAAGCTGCTAACCAAGGCCTCACAAAAGCACAGGAATGGCCTTTAAAATGAGAGGGGTCTTATGACATGGTACCACCAAGGAAGGAGCTAAAATTTAGAGAAATATTTGGGAGCCAAGAAGCTCTTCTCCTTGAGGAGCTACCCCTGTGCAGAGGTGCTGATGCTGTGAAGGCTTTAGGTTATGGTTACTTGGTGGTTGCTCATAGAATGGTGGTTTTGCAGGGAGCAGGAAGCCATGCAAACAATGCAAGTGAGAGAGAAGGAGGTCACTCAAGAGTTTTCATATCTGCAGTCTTTGCTTCTTCAAAGATGAGGAAAATGCTTGCTTCAAAAGAATTAGCCAGACGGATCAGATTTCCCACTGAAAAACAAATGAGACATTTTTTCAGGTCTTTATCTGATATTCCTTTTTATCTAAAGTGATTCAGGAATGCTGCTTCAAATCCACCATCTGCACATCACTTGTAAGAAGAAAACCTAGAGTCTTCTATAACCTAGAGTATCACAAGAGAAAGCCTGGCATCTAGCCCCAGTAAATATGAAAACTGAGTAACCTCCTTCTCTCTCAGTTGCACTGTTTGCATGGCTTCCTTCTCCCTGGAAAACCACCATTCTGTGAGTAACCAGCAGGCTTTACATAGGACTAATGTCTCCCATAGCATAACACAAAGTTGTACCTGTGATATCTGCATGGATATGACAGTCAACTCCAGTTCCAGCACAGGAGCACTATTCGGGACTTCTGAAGTCTGGTCCTTTTGAGGTGAGGTGTCACTGTGGGAAAATGTAGCTTAATTTTGAAAAGAACACAAAACGAAAGCATCTCTTACTGCTTGAATTAGCCGAGAGATAAAACTTCAATTTAAGGAATGTCACAATGTCTCAATTCATATTTTTCTGGAATTTTCATTATAATATTTTTTTGTCCTGATTTGAGGAAAAAAGCAAATGTTAAACTACGCAAGTTTCCTGTGGGATAGAATATCCAAATTTAGCTCTGCTACAGCAGACATAAAAGTAAAGTTGTAATAATCCAGAAAGATATGCGTTTTCCATGTGTACACATAATTCTGTACTCCTATCTTCTCCTGAATTTTCTAAGAGGATTTTTCCTACCCTAAATGATGGGAAATTATCTTTCCTTTTTAGGCTTTATGTAGATCTAGGTGCTTGGTATTTGTGTACCCAGGCTTCTCAGACTCAAGAAAAAAAAATTTAAAAAAAAAAATTGTTTGTTCGTCATAGCAAATTAGAAGAGACATACTCAGTAACACCAAGCTGTGAGCTAGTATCTGTAATTATCATAATTGAACACCTAAAGGAGCTTTTACCAAACCAACAAAGTACTTTAAGAGAAGGACTCCAGCCTGTACTTATCTGCAAGTTTCAGCATCTTTCTCCTAAGGCTTTTGTATCTCTTCTTCCCAATGGTCTCTGGTCATTCTTGGGTGCTACCTCTGCTGCATCCTCGGGAAGAGCTATTTCTAGTGTATCCCAGAACTCTTACAATTTCAGGTATCCATGGAAGTGTTGATAATTAAACTGGTGCCAACCATGCAGATAGTTTCTCAGTTTAGAACCTTTGTATTTCCAAAAGAAAAACTAAAAAGGACAAATGCATGGGAACTAAGGAGCAGAAGTTCTACAGTTACCCTAAAAGTCTTTGCTGATTCAAAGGTAGAATACCAGGGCACAAAGCAGCTGTTCCCTATTTCTTAGTTATGGCCTTATTCACCCAATATTTTCATGAGGGTAGATGAGAATTAACTTCATTCTAGTCAATTAATTTAAATGACAGTGAAATTCGTACTACAGAAATGGAAAGTCAGACCTATTTTATTGATGAGAACACTGCCCAGTACATCATACCAGGCACTGTAATAATTGTCATAGAATCAGAGCCCCGGTGTAGCGTCAAAGCTGGACGGGGTCCTGTAATCAAGAGCCGGAAGAGTTTCCTTACTGGCAGCAGCAGCAGAAGACATTGAAAGCGGCAGTGGAGCAGTCCTGAACAGAGACAACGGTGGCTAAAAGCCAAAAGATAGCCAGTAGCAACGAGATAACGTGAAGTCGGCTGAAAGACGCAGAGGTGTTCCTGCAGGAGGGAGAGCTGGCAACAAAGCAGAGGAAAACTCAACAGAGCTGGTTTGAGGTAAGACTGTATTACTTACCCAAAAACCCAGAGACTTCCTGAAGAGGTGTGGACTTCCAAACCCTTAGGGAGTCCTGAAATGCAGCAGCAGCTAGAGAGAGGGAGAAGGGAGGTGAAAAAAAACTGGAGACATCCTGAGAGCTGAGCCAGGATGGAATGTGGAGAAGGTGGCTGTGCCCTCTGCTGCTGCTGCTGCTGTTTCTATCGTGCTGGTGAGCTGAGACAGAGCAAAAGAGCTTTGGTAAGACTGAACTGAAAGGTACCTTAAATGCTCTAACCCAAGAGAAGTGAAGGTCTCCAAGGAAAATCCCCTGAAGGCTCGGGCTCGGGGTTGGAATTTCCACAAAGTAAGAACAAAATCCTGACTGCCATACTTAAATCTGCTGCCTCAGGAAAATGGAGGACACTAACCAGTGCCACAAAAAACTGAAATGAAGGAACTGTGACAGAAAGACTTTTTTCTTCTTGGACTTTTATTGAAGAAAAGGAGAAGTTTAATTTAATGTAAATATATATGTGGGTGTAAATAAACCTTTGTAAATATTTTCCCCTTTCCCCAGTAACAAATGGTTGTGTTTTGTCTGAAAACTCTCCACATGAGGTGAAAAAGATATCAAGTCCATAACATCATTAAACCCTCTCACAGGGGCAAACTGTGGGAGGGGGGCTTGAACTTAAAATTAGATTCTTGGGGGTTTCAAACCACCACACCAACCTAAACTTCCCCTGGCAGAGCTTAAGGTTGTGCCCTCTTGTCCTATCTTTGGTACACTTGCTTACTACTAGCATACCCAAAATAGAATGAGTTTTAAGCTATCAAACCATTCTTCTGCTTGCCAAATCTGAATTTACAGGCTTCTGATGAAATGTTAAATGCATCTGTTATATTCTCATTCCACACAGATACTTGAGAGTTATTTCAGTTGCAATGTTTTCCTTCTAAAACCTCACTCCCCAAGTGAGAAAATCCTTTGCCCAGGAAGGTTTGGAGCAAAGAAATAATTTCTCAAGCTGAACATAAACCAGTAAAAATGTCCACACTTTTTTTCTTTCTTTCTTTTTTTTTTTTTTTTGGTATTAATATTCAGCAATTCATATAAACTGCATGAAATAAATTTCTGCATGGAGCTAGCCTCCAGCTTTAGAAATTTCCATTTCATAGTCAGTAGATACTATGTCAGTCCCAATCAATCTGGCGTCTTGCACGGTCAACAAACACATGATATTTTGAACAGCAATGTCTGTGATGCCTGCTAAACAGCCAGCATACGAACCATTCTTTCACCAGCTCTTCTGTTTTATTTTGTTTTTAACCCAGTCTAAACAATTAGAGCAGTAGATTAAGCATATGTTATGCTGTCACCTGACCAACATCAGAGACCTGCATCAGGCCCCATAAAGGCATATGCAAAGGGACAGTTTGCCATAGGGCCAGGCTGAGACAGACACTGCCATCTCCCTCCTTTGCCAGTTCAGGAACCCTCAGACTGTGAAAGAAGTCCCAGCAGATGAAGTTCAGTAACCAGACAGTCAGACACTCAGTCTTGCTCATAAACCAAGGTAGTTAGACTTTGAATTTCCTGTTCTCGTTCTTGTTTTATTTCTTGTTGACATGCTTACTAGACATCAGAATAACTAAACATTCTCTACTGGTCACTACATTACATTTGCAAGGCCTATTTTATCTACTCATACTCATCAAATTAGAAGCAAATAAAACAAAATATAAGACTTTTTATATTAAGATCCAACATTCTACATTATAACACTCGTATTTTTCCTCAAATTAATCAAGTTTAGAAATTGTTGTCGATCCACTTTTTTATGTGTGCATCCTTAAGCATGCATCATTTGTGATGGTTTTGCACCCTTGCTGGTACAGTAGTAAGAAAAGGTTTTAGATGATTGTCAACATGCATCATTAAACAATTTCAGCTGGCTCAGTTATTCTGATTAGGGTTCTGTGGTGGGGAAAAAAAGTGCTTTTTCCCCCTGGAGTTAAAAAATTAGTAACCCCCGAGGGGATGGTGTCCCTTGGGGTTGATCCAATCAGCACTCATGCAAAATTTAAACATATCACAACCAGACCAGAAAAGAAGGGTGATGTTGTAGTTGGAGGAGAAGTGGCCATGTTCTGAGACCACGAGGAGAGAGAGAGAGAGGGGTCCGGAGCCCCGTTGGGGGCTAGGCCCGCCCAAGCCCCCAGCTGGGGGGCTGCAGGAACTTGGAACAGTGTTAGACTGGGCCAGGTGTCTGTAGCTAAGAGTTGGGGGAAGTTTCTCCACTGTGAGTGGGCAGCAGAAGACAGAAAAAGCGGTGGCAGAGACAACAGTGGACAGAGAACAATGGCAGAGAGCCAGAAGGGGATAAGGAGTAGCAGAAACAAGCATGCAGCTAAGCACAGAGACAGAGATCTCTAACGGAGAGAGAGAGAGAGAGAGAGAACTAAGCTCTACAGAGGCAGAGTTTTGGGTAAGAACTAAACCAAACCCCCCAAAACCCTTTTGAGATCCCTCCTAAGTGAAGGGGGTGGACTCCTACTGGATGGAAGTCCTAAAATGCAGCATGCACCGGAGAGAGGAGCTAAGAAGCTCAAAGACGTCCTGGAGCTGGACCAGGATGGCCAGGTGGAATGCAGAGAGGGTGACCTTGGCCCCCCTGCTGCTGCTGCCAAGCTGGCAGCTGAGACAGAACACAGGAGCTCTGATAGAACACTTGAGGCAAAGACTTTCAACTCAAAGCTGCCCTAAAGTTCTGACTCAAGGGAACTTGAATCCCCTGAGAAAGAGACCGTCACGAAGACCTCCCTGCACTTCGTGATATGACGTGTTGAGGCAAACCTTTGTCGCAAACCTTTCCGCAGTCCACAGAAGAGAGGGAGACCTTCAATTGGAGTCGAAGGGCTGAGAGGGGGAGAGAAGACCTCCCTTATGTGTATTGCAAAGAGATCCAGCTACAATAATCCAGTTACAGCTACTGCATAGAAAAAGAGAGGCTGCTGCCCTGAGAGTAGAAAGAATCTTTCCTTTTCCCTTCTGGACTTTTATTGGAGGGAGAAGAGATTGATCCATTGTAAATACTGATTTATCATAGGAGAGATAGTTAAAATTATGTATATACTGTATTATAATATTTATTTGTGTAGTCATTGTAATATAATTCCCTTTCCCCCCATACTGAGTCTTGTGTTGTGTCTGGAAAACCCATCTCACACTGGAGTGAGATGTGGGGGGGGGGCTTTGACTTGGGAATTGGATTTTGGGAATCTCAAACCACGACAGGTTCCTAGTGCATATTTCAGGGAACTTTATATGGAGTCATTTTTAAAGCTAGCTGACTTGAGAGGACAGACAAATTCAAAGTAAACCTTCTGTTGCATAGTGTTGGGTCCACAATATCGAAAAAATAGTTAAGAGTCATCTGTAAGCAAACCCCAGAAAGAGGATAGATAAACATCCTGCAGCACAAAAAAGCACAGGTGGAGAACATTATTCTGTGAAATATTGAAAAACACCTGAAAGACAACATAGTTACTGGTCACAGCCAGCTCGGCTTCATGAGAGGAAAGTTCCCTTTTCAAACCCGACTTCCTTTTTTGACAAGGTAACCCACCTAGCTGATCAAGGGAAGTCAGTTGATATAATCTTTTTGGATCTTAGTAAAACTTTCTATGCTGTCTCTTAAATCATCCTTTTGGACAAAATGTGCAGCCCACAGCTGGATACACACATCATGTGGTGGGTCAGCAATTGGCTCATGGGTTGAGCACAGAGGATAATAGTGAATGGGGTAATATCAGAGTGGTGACCTGTCACTAGAGGGGTTCCACAGGGCTCCATCTTAGGCTCAGTGCTCTTCGATGTCTTCAGTAAATTACTCAGACGCAGGACTGGAAGGGATACTAAGCAAGTTTGCAGATGACAGAAAACTAGGAGGAGCTGTTGACTCTCTTGAAGACAGGGAGGTCCTGCAGAGAGACCTTGACAAATTAGAGGACTGGGAAATCACCAACCATGTGATGTTCAACAAGGGGAAGTGATGGATTCTGCCCCTGGGGTGGGGCAACGCTGGATGTTCGTACAGACTGGGAATGAGATGCTGGAAAGTAGTGCCACAAAAAGGGAGCTGGGAGTCCTGGTCTGTGGCAATTGAACATGAGTCAGCAGTGCCCTGGAAGCCAGGAGGGCCAACTGTGTCCTGGAGGCACCAGGCAAAGCATCACCAGCCAGTCGAGGGAGAGGATTGTCCTGCTCTGCTCTGCACTTGTGCGGCCTCACCTTGAATATTGCGTGCAGTTTTGAGCACCACAGTATAAGAAAGATATTAAGCTCTTAGACAGTGTCCAGAGGAGTGCAACAAAGACAGTGAAGGGCCTTGAGTGGAAGCTGAATGAGGAGTGGCTGAAGGCACTTTGTTCAGACTGGAGAAGAGGAGACCATTGCAATCTACAATGTCCTTGTGAGGGGACAGTACCTGAGGAAATGTTCTCAATTTGTGTCAGAGGAGGTTTAGGTTGGATATTAGAAAAAGGTTCTTCACCCAGAGGGTGTTTGGGCACTGGAACACGCTCCCTGAGGAAGTGGTCAGAGTACCAAGCATGACAGAGTTCAAGAAGCTTTTGGACAATACTCTTGGCACATGGTGTGACTCTTGAAGATTGTCTTGTGCAGGGCCAGGAGTTGGACTCAATGATCCTGATGGGTCCCTTCTAACCCGACATCTTCTGTGATTCTGTGAATATGAAGTACCATGCTATGCTGGGGATACCTATAACCACTGGTATGCTGCAAACTGACAGTTACTGTTTTACCATCCACACAGCTGAACTACTTACAAAAACCAGTTGTTTGGCATCTCATTTCTATGTCTGTGCAGATTTGGAAATAAATACAATTATCCTCAGTTGTCTTCAATGTACATTGTGGTAATATATAGATTTTATATTTTGTTCTTTTCAGCAGAGAAGCATGAAAATCAATTAAATCTAAAATTAAATTAGATCTGATTTTGTGTGAATAATCAAGTGGCTCAGATT